>NW_022145603.1:6458251-6600417 GCF_000002235.5 Strongylocentrotus purpuratus
TATATTTTTTATCATAGAATCAGAAGAACGAGACCAAGAAGAGCCATTGATGTCCTCTCCTGGTATGTACAGAGCGTTTTTATTTACCATCATATGTTTAACAATATTTTTATGCCTCCGTTACGAAGTAGCCGGAGGCATTATGTTTTCGGGTTGTCCGCGTCCGTCCGTCCGTACGTCCGTACGTCCGTACGTCCGTACGTACGTCCCGTCCGTACGTCCCGTTCTCGTGATCGCGTTATCTGGAGAACCGATTAATGGATTCCTACCAAACTTTGGTCATGTATGTATCTTGCAGGGCCGATGAACTGATTAGATTTTGGGGTCACGAGGTCAAAGGTCAAAGGTCACAGGGCGCATTATATATGCAAAAACAGCTCGTGATCGCGTTATCTCAAGAACCGATTGATGGATTCCTGCCAAACTTTGGTCATGTATGTATCTTGCAGAGCCCATGAACTGATTAGATTTTGGGGTCACGAGGTCAAAGTTCAAAGGTCACAGGGCTCATTATGTATGCAAAAACAGCTCGTGATCGCGTTATCTCAAGAACCGATTGATGGATTCCTGCCAAACTTTGGTCATGTATGTATCTTGCAGAGCCCATGAACTGATTAGATTTTGGGGTCACGAGGTCAAAGTTCAAAGGTCACAGGGCTCATTATGTATGCAAAAACAGCTCGTGATCGCGTTATCTCAAGAACCGATTGATGGATTCCTGCCAAACTTTGGTCATGTATGTATCTTGCAGAGCCCATGAACTGATTAGATTTTGGGGTCACGAGGTCAAAGTCAAAGGTCACAGGGCTCATTATGTATGCAAAAACAGCTCGTGATCGCGTTATCTCAAGAACCGATTGATGGATTCCTGCCAAACTTTGGTCATGTATGTATCTTGCAGAGCCGATGAACTGATTAGATTTGGGGGTCACGAGGTCAAAGGTCACAGGGCTCATTATGTATGCAAAAACAGCTTGTGATCGCGTTATCTCAAGAAATGATTGTTGGATTCCTGCCAAACTTAGGTCATGTATGTTACTCGCAGAGCCGATGAACTGATTAGATTTGGGGTCATGAGGTCAAGGTCAAAGGTCATGCGGCTCATTATGTATGCAAATAGCTTGTGATCGCATTATCATTTGAACAGATTGATGGATTCCTGCCAAACTTAGATCATGTATGTATCTTGCTTATCTTCCAATGAACTGAGTAGATTCTTGGGTCATGAGATCAAAGATCAAAGGGTCATATATGTATATGAGAAATTGGTTGTAATCACGATATTCTGAGAACCTGTTAATGGATTACAAGAAACTTGAATTTGAAAAATTTCTTCTGTTTTGGTTTGTAAACTTGCTCTATGACGGAGGCATCTTTCTTGACTGCGCGCAGTCAAAGTTCCATCTAGTTTATCATATCAAAGGGAAAGTATTCTCATAGAACTAAAGAGCACCCCAATAGGAATCAGTGCATAAGAGTAAGTTTTGATAAATGGACCCTATGCCTTTTTTACACAACGATCAACGATATATATTTCAGTAAATTAGCCTATAATGGGGTTTGTATCAGAACCCAGGTCGAAATTCCATTAGGATCCGATCCTATTGGACCATCAGAAACCATTAGAGCTATTGGTGTCTAATGGTTTCAATAGGGAAAGTGAAATGATGGACCCACAAAACCATTAGAAAATATCTATTGGACCAACACAAACCCACAGAAGAAATGCTGATGGACCAACAGAAAGCTTCTATTGGACCAGCATCCACCCATGTCTTCTATGGGTTTCTTGGTCCATTAGATATTTTCTTCTATGATGGGTTTTGTTGGTCCATTAGATATTTTCTATGGGTTCCTGTTGGTCCAAGAGATCTTTCAATGGGTTCCTAATGCTCCCATGTTCCGAATTCCCTATTGAAACCAATAGTCCAATGGCTTCTATTGGTAAATCAATAATGATCAATCAGAATCGATTTTAGCAACTGTCCACCAAAAAAAAGTATATTCTAATCTCAATTGCATCAACTCCATCACATAGATCACTTGGAGTGAGTATTAGATTATCCTTTATTTTGACTGAATGCTTCTACTATTCTATATAATAAACATACATGAATTGTTTCTTGGTTAGTGTTTTATAGTAATCATTATAATCAATATATCTATTGCTAAAACGTGAATGAAATTGTAACATGATTAAACAAATAATCTATGAGTCATTAGTTGCCAAAAGAAAATAAAAATCATAAAATTGATGTACATTGTCATAAGTTGCTTGACAAATTATGATAAATGTAATTTTCTGTGAACACGTATAAAGTAATCATGAATATGCATGAGATAGATTTAGCTGTTGGTTTCTATTGGTTTCTATTGGACCTATTGGTTTCTATTGGTCCCATTGGGTTCTATTGGTCTCATTGGTTTTCTATTGGTCCTATCGGTCCTATTGGTCCTATTGGTCCTTTCGGTTCTATTGGTTTCTATTGGTCTTATTGGTTATATTGGTCCTATTGGTCCTATTGGTCCTATTGGTTTATATTTGTCTTATTGGTTTCTATTGGTCCTATTGGTTTCTATTGGTCCTATTGGTTTCTATTTCTATTGGTTTCTATGGGTGCTATTGGTTTCTTTTGGTTTCTGATGGTTTGAATAGTCTCTATTGGATTCAATTCTATGGGTCCAACAGAAACCAATAGACTCCAACAGAAACCATTAGAGACCAATAGAATTTTTCTAATGGTCTCTATTGGTCTCTATGGGATTTTCGACCTGGGAAAACAGGGATGTTTGGAAGAGACATAATACTCACTTTGTTACTTGGTAATGAATTTATTGTAAGGATGTAAAGGATGCCAAATAAATTTGCAATCATTCAAGCGAGCATAAATCATAAGACTACGAGATCAGAATGTTGCATCCTGGGAGCGCTGACGGGAACAATATGGGTAGTTCAGGACTGAGATGGAGCTATTTCTGGGTCCTGGGAATACTGTAGCTTTAAAAGAATGAAGAACCAGAGAGCAGCTCTTTTTCCCCACCAATTAAAAAAAAATTGGCAAACTGTGAGTTTATTATTGCATAAAGGTTACAGTTAACCTTGTATTAGTTGACCTTCTGTAAGTCGTCAAATAATCGCCCGTGGAAGCATTGTTTAGACCAGATTGTGCAAAATATGTGTTATTAGGTGATCCGCCATTCATTGGCGGAGAACCTCTTGATTTCGTCAGAATCTTTTTATTATTATTTATTTCTGGTCACTTTTTTGTGACATAATTCATGCAAAAACGGCAATGTCAATCATCATGAAATTTCCCATAGTCATGTCCCATCATAAAATCTTGACGGGTCATCTGTTTTCATTGTGATCACCCATCCGTGACGTCATCTAGGCGCCATTTTGTAAAATCTTCTTATTGACCATATCTTCCTAACGGAACGTTATTTTTTGACCAAATTTGGCATACATTAACTTCAGGTCAAGGTTCAACTCTTCAACCTACGCGCATGCACGCGCGTCAAAATTGAAAAATGCTCCAAATGAATTTATTTTGAGTTTACTATACGTTTCAGGCCATTTTGAGCATTTAAAAAAATTCAGCGCGTGCGCGTCTGCGCGCGCGTTTTTTCGCGTGTAGCACGTACGGAACGTGGAAACGCCGTTTTTTTACATGTTTTGGGTTCCTAATACTATTGTCAACAATTTTAACTAATTTCCAGTCCTTCTTGACCTATAATAACGTAATATGCGCGCGCTAAACCTCAAAATCCGCGCGCGCGAAAATATGCCAAAAATTGAAAAAATTGTAAAAAAAAGGCAAATTTTGAATTCGCTGTAACTTTTCAGAATGCCATGTGACCTCCATTTTTATTTCATATTCTGAAAGGGCATGAGTTGTAGATTCCATTTCATGCATCATTTTGGGTCACCGGATGTTGTGACATCATCATATTGCCATCTGAAGTAAGAAAATTGATTTTTGATTTTTTACATTACATTTGACAATGTTCTTTTGACTGTCCCAAATTTCAATATGTTGTAGCTGAGAATGTTATCTACAAGTAACGTGACATTTATTTTTCATTTACATGATGGGATCATGGTCAAATTTTTGATTAAAGGTGAAAAGTCCGAATCTGCAACATGTACGTGTTATGTCTATGGAGGGTGATTTTTTTTTCTAAGTCACAATTTGCATAGTCTTTCTTTTTACTTTTCTCAGTTGTTTATACCAAAATTTGATATGTTGTAGCTGAGACTGTACGCTACGAGAAATGTTATTTTTGATTTAGATTATGGGATCATGGTGAAAAAATTCGAATTAACGTGTGAATTCAGAATCGGTCATAGACTTTTTCAGATATACGTGTTATGTCTATGTGGAAGCGCCGTGGTATATTGGTGTTGACACTCGACTCTCGTCTTTGTGGCCCGGGTTCGAATCCGCTGAAGGATTTTGTTTTTTTGTTTTTTGGTGGGCAATTTAAATAAGTTTTGCATTTAATAATTCTTTCATATTTGTTAGTATCGTCTCAAAACGTTTATCATTTGTTAACACATTGCACTTTAAAGTTTGTGTACAAAGCCTATGACAAGTTAATTATCAAAAAAAAATCATAATAAATACATAACGTTACCAATCATGCCCAAGTTTCCAGAGCTGTACTGGGTTATTAAAGACATTCATATTTGTTTATTCTCATTTCCAGACGTTTATCATTTATTGAAATATTGCACTTCAAAATTTGTGTACAAAGCCTATGGCAAATGAATTATTCTAAAAAAAATCATCTCTTAAGTCTTTAATCATTTCCAAACTTCATATTCAAGATTTTTGCTGCTATTTTTGTTGCAATTTTTTTTCTCAATTACATCGTAACTTCCTGCGTCATCTATTAAAATCATGGCGGATCACCTAATTCATCTCAAGTGACGAATTCATGTCTAGTTTACCTCTTAGAAGTAGAATTTCTCAGATTTCTGTGGTCCCAAGGGATTTGACTTAGGCATGCAAATTTAACTGTATTTACATGTGTATATATATATATGCACATACATACTGTACATGTACATCTTTGGGAAAATATTATATTTCCCCTTAATCCGACTTAGGGGAAAATATTATATTTCCCCTTAACCCAATTAGGGGAAAATATTATATTTCCCCCTAACCCGAATTAGGGGGAAATTTTATATTTCCCCTTAACCCGAATTAGGCCTGGCTAATTTGGTAGATGATATCGGGGGGGGGGCTCCATGCCTCCTTGAGATCTGGGCCGTCGACTGCACGATCGCGACGAGGAATTGGAATGCACGTCATCCGTTTTGTGAAGAATAATGTTTATTAATTATGCTAATTTATGTGTAATTTATGCATGGAATCAGACTTTTTGCTCCTAATCAATAAATAAAGTTCCAAATATACTAATTTGTGGTATAGTTACTCTTTTTAGTGTTCTTAGCAAATATACTTCAAAAACATGATATCAAAATTAATTTCTTATGTTTTTGACCTTTTTGTCTGTTATTGTTTTTCGATGAAAATTGTCGGCTACACTTGTGCGATCATAAACAGCATGTTATCAATTAATTTTAATCGTTAGAAGCAAAAATAATCATACATTTATGAGTTTTGGCTGAAAGCACAATTTGTATTGAAATCCTGCATGAAATCATGCTTTTTAGCCATTTTTGGTTAACGTGCATGTATAAACTTATGTGTAACTTCAGAACCACCTACCTGGGCGTTGCAATGTTGTTCAAAACAGATGCGCTAGACCCAAAAGAAAAAAGTCGTGAAACGTCGCCGCGAGTTTTCGCGATGCAGACTTGTTCCGCAAAGCATCAAGGGGGTACCTGGAAGGTTTAATACATTGTCACTGCTTTCTCTCACCTTGTCTTTACCCCATCTTACATGCTGCTCCTTATCTTTTGCTTCTATGCTTATTGTACTTGTTTGTAGGAGGGATGAATCAGGAGGAGGAAGGAGGGATGAATCAGGAGGAGGAAGGAGGGATGAATCAGGAGGAGGAAGGAGTGATGAATCAGGAGGAGGAAGGAGTGATGAATCAGGAGGAGGAAGGAGGGATGAATCAGGAGGAAGGAGGGATGAATCAGGAGGAAGAAGGGACGAAGCAGGAGGAGGAAAAGGACCATATTGCGTATTCAGGTATGTCTTAGTACATACATGTATGTTATTTTTAAAAGGAACCAAAGATCTTCACTTTACGCAGGACACATATTATGCATAACATTATTTACCAATTCACTTTTTTGTTTTTTGTTTGTAGTCTTGACAGATGATTCAAAATTGGCAGTACACCTAACATTATTTTGCCAACTGCAATGTTTGTTAGCCACTTTACTTGTCTTGGATTTGGAGCACTTATTCCTTACAAAATCAATACATGTGCACATGGCCCGAATTATCAGTCTGGTATCAAATTGGAAGCTCCCTAATGACGTTTGGCTGGTGCATTGTTCGTTTATCTATGATACCCTCGTAATAGGGAACTTCAGATCTGCCATGGTTATGATGCTGGCAAATATTGAAAACAAAAAATATATATTTTGCTCTGATATAAATTATATTTCCCTCATCGATTTTCTTTCTATTTCTCTTTTCTTTATAGGTCGGGGGTACACCCACTGGGAAACTTCCTCCAAAAAATTGGTATGCAACTACTTCGAGCAGTACCTGCTAAGAGATACGAGAAAGAAGTTACCTGGTATGTGTCGTGCTATTCACAAAAGGGTACATGCAAGGACTTTTTAAAGTGAAAAGAGATATAAAGTAGAAGGAATGTCATAAACTTCCCAGGGCTCTTTGTTTTTCTGGAGAGCTTAGAACCCTTGCAATTGTAAAACATAAAATGCTTATGATGTAAATGAGTAGTTTGACCTCTTGTTCCTGATTTTTGTCTCGCCTGCGAAGCAGATGCGGGACATAGGCGTCGCTATTTCCGGCGACGGCGGCGTTGTCAACATTTCAGGTTAAAGTTTGCTTGGTCAAATTCCTATGGCTTGAATTCCAATACCGTGCCACCAATGGTCTTGAAACTGGATTCAAATGATTCGGTAGAGTGTTCTCTTTCATATCCATCCCCATACTCTGTGTTTCGTCCAGGAATAGGGATTTTATAACCATTTAAACTTGGTTAAGTTTTGGTTAAAGTTTCAGGCCAGTGTCTGTTGCAGGTTAAAGTTTGCATGGTTAAGTTCAGATGTCTATAATTTCAATACCGTGTGACCAATTGTCTTGAAACCTAATTTAAATGATTCAGTAGAGTGTCTTCTTTCATATGCACCCCCATGCTCTGCGTTTTGTCAAGGAATAGGAATTTTATAATCTTTTAAACATAGTTAAAGTTTTGGTTAAAGTTTCAGGAGTGTCGTGTATACACAATATACATACTGTACATATACTGTGTACTGTATGTACTGGACAGACATTATGGAAATGTTGAAGTTTTGGTTTCTTCCATAACTTCAGGTAGGAAATTTCAGTAGTGTTATAGTTTCATATGAATGTTATGTGTAAACAATATTACCCTTTTCTGAAGTCCATTAGAGTTAAAGGTCAAAGGTCAATGAACTTTGCATAATGTTTGCATTTTCATGTACAACTTCAACTAGGATTATTTACTGGTGACAATGTTTTGTAGGATGGTTACCCTTTTGCAGTCTGCAGTTAAGACTGTGAGGTAACCACTGTTAAAGGTCAAAGGTCAAGGGTCAATGAACTTCAGCATTTTCATGTACAACTTTAACTTATTAAACTCTTAAATAGGCAACTCCTTGATGTCACAACCTGGACAACTTTTAATTGCTCATTTGTAAAGTCTGCCATCAATTTGGATCAAACTTGGTGGTAATTAATGACCCTTGGGTATAGGAACATATATGGTGCATACAGATATGCTTACATACAACTTTATGCATAATTATGCATAAATATGCATACATGTGCATATATATGCAATGTACTTGCATGCATTTACATGTACATGCGCATGAATATGCATATATATGCAGTTTGAGTGTCAAGTTGTACATGTATGTAAGCAGATCTGTAGGAGGATGGGGTCTTTAGAAGGCATCTAGGTCTCAAAATGCTAATTGTTCAAAATCCTTTTTTGGGGGTGAAATTTTCCACGTTTTATTGACCACGAAATCGGGCGAGACTCGTGGTTCGAGAACCATCTTGTTTTCATTTAACTGCAAAGCCTTAGAGAATTATTTGACTCTAATGCATATCTATATGGTTGCAACATCAAGGATAGTGGTCTACAGTCATTTAAAGGGGAATCCAACCCATATGGCAAGTTCTAAAACAAAAAAGAAATTTCAGAGAAGCAGATTGGTGAAAGTTTGAACAAAATCGGACAAACAATAAGAAAGTTATACATTTTTGAAAGTTGTTAGCACTATACATATTGGAATTTCAAGTTGGCCGAATTGGGAAACAAAGAATAACTTAAAGATGAAAAAATAAAAGAGAGAATTACAGACACAGAGAATATTATAGGCCTAATGGAAAATTGCACTGATTGGAGAAAAAATAAAGAATTACATTGATGAAAGGAAGAGGATAGAGTGATTTGTTTTTCCTTCAATCCATCATCTTCATTTTGATGATGTATTTCTTTGTTTTCCCATCATAAATGCTTGCTTGATGTAATTTCTTGGTTGTCCTTCATTTTATCGTCCCTTTCTTGATGTATTCCTTTGTTTTCCCATCACTCTTTCTTTTGGCAATGCATATTTCTTTTTTTGTTTATCTTCAATCATTGCAATTTTCCATTCGTCTTGTAGTACTCTTTGTGTCTGGATTTCTCTCTTTTCCTTTTTTCTTTTATAAGTTTTTCTTTGTTTTCCATAATTTATCTTCTCTTTCTATATTTCCATCATTCCTAGTAATTGCCAACCTATTAAAAGTAATACACAGTGTTGGCCAAGGTCACGGATTTTGATTAAATGTGTTTTTCTTGGTGCATCTAGATGATCTAAGACCAAATCGATTATCAATTTTCTTCAAATAGCCTTGGAAGCTGTAAAAGGACAAGTACATTCGACGATATCTGTCCGGCCAGACAAATCTGTTTTCCCCTTTAAAAACAGTGTTCTCCTTCAAAAATTCCCAACTTTTCTTTATTTTGAGATGTATCAACATAAAAAGAACCTTACCTGTGATTTGTAAGATCAGAAACACTTTTATCCGTGAGATATTCAGCATCAAGCGAATTAGCCGTATTCATCGGGTACCCGATAAATCCCAAAAATCAACACTAAACATGTGATTTCTCGAAAATGGAGGCATTTCAGAGTGAACTTTTACGGAGTTGTGTTCTACCCTCATAAGTGTATCAAAAAATAAGAAAGTGAAGGAAATCTATTTTTTTACCCCTTCGTCTTTTACCAACACTGCGCAATACCTTTAAGTTTCATTCCTCATTTTATTTTCATATGTCAGTCTAGAAAATCCTTTAAAATCTTTAATTTTTGTCTCGCCTGCGAAGCAGAAGCGAGACCATAGGCGTCACTATTTCCGGCGGCGGCGACGGCGGCGTTGTCAACATTTCAGGTTTAAGTTTGATTGGTCAAATTCCTATGGCTTGAATTCCAATACCGTGCAACCAATGGTCTTGAAACTGGATTCAAATGATTTGGTAGAGTGTTCTCTTGTATATGCATCCCCATACTCTGTGTTTCGTCCAGGAATAGGGATTTTATAACCTTTTAGACTTGGTTAAGTTTTGATTAAAGTTTCAGGCCAGTGTCTGTTGCAGGTTAAAGTTTGCATGGTTAAGTTCAGATGTCTATAATTCCAATACCCTGTGACCAATTGTCTTGAAACCTAATTCAAATGATTCAGTAGAGTGTCCTCTTTCATATGCACCCCCATGCTCTGCGTTTTGTCAAGGAATAGGGATTTTATAATCTTTTAAACTTAGTTAAAGTTTTGGTTAAAGTTTCAGGCCAGTGTCCTGTATACACAATATATACTGTACATATACTGTATGTACTGTACAGACATTATGGAAATGTTGAAGTTTTGGTTTCTTCCATAACTTCAGGTAGGAGAGCTCAGTAGTGTTATAGTTTCATATGAATGTTATGTAAAGAATATTATCCTTTTCTGAAGTCCATTATAGTCAAGGGTCAATGAACTTTTTCATGTACAACTTCAACTTATTGTCATACTCTTAAATTGGCAACTCCTTGATGTCACAACCTGGACAAATTTTCATTGGCTTTATACACAATTTTTTTACACATTTTGAAACTATGAAACGGGCTCCGTACGTGTGTCTGTGTGTCTGTCTGTCTGTGTGTCTGTGTGTGTACAAAATGTTAAATTAGGCTTCTTCTCCCTCATTTCTGGACCGATTTTGATTCTGATTGTTTTATCTCATAGGGCTAGGTGCGGGGTTCAAAAATTCTACACAGAATTTTGAAATTCATTAATTATGCTAATTTACGTAAATTTATTCAAATTCACAAAAAATGCTTCTTCTCCTTCATTTCTTGACCGATTTTGAATCTGATTGTTTTAATTGATAGAGCTTAGATGGCTACACAAAACTTGTACACAGAATTGTGAAATTTTACTCCATTCATTAAATATCATAATTTATGTAAATTTATTCATAATTCACAAAAAATGCTTCTCCCTCATTTCTCGACCGATTTTGATTCTGATTGTTTTATCTCATAGGGCTAGGTGCAGGGTTCAAAACTTCTACACAGAATTTTGAAATTCATTAATTATGTTAATTTATGCAAATTTATTCAAATTCACAAAAAATGCTTCTTCATTTCTTGACCTAATTCTCATTATAATTGTTTTATTTGGTAGAGCTTCGTTGGCTACACAAAACTTGTACACATAATTTTGAAATTTTACTCCAGTAATTATAGCTTATGTAAATTTATTCATAATTCACAAAACATGCTTCTTCTCCCTCATTTTCGACCGATTTTGATTCTGATTGTTTTATCTCATAGGGCTAGGTGCAGGGTTGAAAAGTTGTACACAGAATTTTGAAATTCATTAATTAGGTTAATTTATGCAAATTTATTCAAATGCATACATACATGTATATGCAGTTTGAGTGTCAAGTTGTACATGTATGTAAGCAGATCTGTAGGAGGATGGGGTCAAAGGAATCTAGGGCTCAAAATGCTAATTGTTTAAAATCCTTTTTTGGGGGGTAAAATTTTCCACGTTCTATTGACCACGAAATCGGGCGAGACTCGTGGTTCGTGAACCGCCTTGTTCTGTATTATGTCAGCCTTAGTTCTTGTCTTCTTTCTTTTCATCATTGACAAAAACAAAACAATCGCAACTTTAACTTCTTTTTAAAACAAATTTCCCCTCGCACGGCCCCCTTTGAAGACAGCCATAAAAAAAATGGTTAAGAGCAGTTGATAATTTAAATTAAGATTTTTTTCCCAGCGTGTTTGGCCCATTGCAGACACCATTACAAAAAAATTAGCTGCACAAGCCAAAACACAGGTGTTTTCGAGTGCGACGTGACCCAAGTCTTTGGTAAAAGCCTGTGAGAAGGATCGTTAAGGATATCCAATGTCAAAGGGTGGTCAAACTGCCTTTCATGCCTTGTGTGTGTAATTTCAAGAAGAGCCAGAAGAAATATTTTCAGTGGTTTCATTTTTGAAATACACAGACTAGAAATTGCTGGAACAAAAAAGAAGTACATTATAATTATTTTGTGCTTTAGAGAGGACAAAAAATCAAACTTTGTTTCATCATCATCGCTCTGTTTTTTTTAAATCTAGTTATTTTTGTTTACATTGCTCAATGCTTTTTCATGTGTTTTCCCTTTCATTTTCTTTTGTAGGTAAGAGAGAGGTTCACCAGTTCTTGGCAGCATATCCTGATTTCAAGATTAGAAACTTCAAAGTCATCAGAAGCAAGGTCATGAATGAAAAATCAAAAAGAGATCGCTTGGTAAAAAAAATGGAAAGCAACCAGTAGAAATTATTCTCTAATGCACCGGGTGAACTTTTTCATTCTTTAGTTTGCCACACACAGCGATTTCTTGATATACAAGTATTTCGCTTCTACCAAACTTAAAAATGATTGGGGCGAGCTTTCGTCTGCTCCTGCAGACTTCCTCATGTCAACTGATTTGTCACACAGTTGCTGTCTTGGCGATCACTGGAGCGAAGATAGGTGACAATGCGTACCCAGTGTCCCTATTGAGTGCTGGATTAATGCTTTTTATCTAGATAGACTCTTTGACCTTCCTTGGCCAGAAATAAGATTCAAAGTCTATGATCTGTGTATCATCCCAGCGAATGTTATGTCCAGTATTGAGGGCGTGTTCCGGCCACTGCTGAGTGGGTTGGATTGTTTAATCTGAGGGCCCTTTTGTGTTCTTTTAATCGGTCATTCAGTGTTCTTCCTGTTTCACCCACATAAGAACTTTCTGTCAGTGCACTCCAGAGCCCTTTATACACAGAGTTTGGCCAACTTGATAACAGGCACCATGTTGTAACCCTTGGCGCTGATGCACCGCACCGTGCGCACGGGCGGGCTTATGGTATACACACAATATAGCTTACACTACTAGCCCTCAAACTGATTGATATTTTCTGTTGCAGAAGAGTCATGTTATGGGAAGTCTCAGATTCTTGGCATTTCTTCTCTTTCCTTCATGTAGTAGACTATAATTTTAATGAGTTTAGGCCCAATAGGAATAGGCCCTAGTATTAAGCGTAACCATCTCTCTCCTTTTCATTAATTTCTCGTTTTTTTTTCTAACTATATATGCCTGTGTGTCTCTTTAGCTGCCCCTACATGTATACCTCCATAGGGTCTTCACATATGAAATTGAAGCGTTTTCAACTCCCAATGAGTGATTTGGAGTTTGCTGGCATTTTAGATTGATCTTTCAGTATGTTCTTCAAATTTATGTATACATACATTGTCTGTTGTGTTTTAGCACTGCAAGAGTATTTATCATGAATTCAGGCTAACTCCGGTCTGACCAAAACATTTTAGTATTGATGTGTACCAAGAGGGGAGGAGGCCCTTGAAAGGTATAAGCCCTGATATGTTTGCCAGTACATAGTTTCGGTATGCCCCCCCCCCCTTTCCATTGTATGATGTAAGAATGATGTCACAAAACATGCCCAATTACCAAATTTTATCCACTTGCTACAGGTGAAAATTACAATTTTTTTAAAATCATCTGTTTTTAATAGGGCACACCAATATAATGATCATAACTAATATTAATGATTTATACATGTATATTGATTTATCCATTCGATTATTTATGTTTATGTTTCAATCCACTATGCATAGTGCCACTCAAAATATGTATTAATATACGTATTTAAAATAACAGCTTTTCCATGTAATCAAACATACCTACTGTATGTTTTAACAGCACTTCCATTACCCACTTCTTCACACATTGTTTTTTAATTCTCCTATACAGTGTGAGTAAAAAAAAGAAGGAAACCCAACTTCGGTAGCTTCTTATGATAATATTATAACATATATGGAACCTTGCAATTTATTTCATTGTAAAGAGTAACTTTACTGTCTACTGATACCTTATTCATACTTTTCCTGCCACGGATGACTGAGCACCAGGAGTTTCAAAAAGCTTTGTCAAAATCGCCTTGTATCAAGTTTGGGCTTAAGCAATACGTGTGCGTCAAAAGCTACTATGGATTTGTTATTGGAGTCTTGAAATAATGGCTAAGCTTTTTAAATTGATTTTGTGTATTTGACTAGAAAAGGTGTTGATTTGAACTTTAAATGAAAGAATATCCTTATTACAAGCAATATTTAAGATATCTTTGTTGTCATTAAGACACAATCTTGGTTTCCTCAACATTCCTCGTATGTAAGAGTTTCTTTATTGAGTGTGTCAGCTTCAGAATGTTGGTAGTGAAGAAGCTTTCTTTCAAATGAAGTAAAAACACAGTTCAAAACACTAGCATATGTGTTCTAAACAGGCCTTCCTTGTATTTTTTTAGTCTTTTAGGTTAGTTAACTATTAATTTAATGTAGATTGTGAGCTAGATAACTTATTCAGCTAAGTTGGTGCAATCGACCAATAAACAGATGGTTTTGTGGCAAGATAACATTCTAAGATAAGAGGTTTGTAGGCAGTTCAAAGTGCATCCACAGCCAATGAAACCTAAAATAAAATCCCTGTGAAAGTCTAGATACTTAAAATCACTTAACTCTGAATAATTGAAACACAAAACATATTTTATCATTTAAAAACGATTTCAGACAAAGTAACATGTGATTAGAAGCCTTTGACACACACCCATTGCTTAAGGTCAAACTTGGTACAAGGCGATTTTGACCCCCCAAAAATTGAAAATCTTAGTGCTCAGTCATCCGTGACAGAAACATCATAAATGAGGTATCGGTAGACAGAGTGAAGGTTATTCTTTACAATTAGATACATCTCAAGGTTTCATATGTTATAATATTTTTATAAGAAGCTACTAAAGTTAGGTTCCTTTTTTTTTACTCACAGTGTATAGGATACACCAATGCATGCTCATTATCACTTTTGTTGTTACACTGTGTATGTTTATGTTTTGATTCACTATACATGGTGTTAATAAATTTCTGATGCAATATACGCAATTTAAAGAAAACGATCATTGGTTTATTGAAACTAAAATATTGAGTAATTTTACTGTCCAAAACATACATACTGTAAGTGCTACAACAGCACACCAATAAACCATTATTTCACATACACTTTTTATACGCCGAAGGGTCGTATTATGGTATGACGTCCGTCCGTCCGTCCGTTAGCCAATTCTTGTGTAGATAACTCCTCATTCATTGTTTAACGAAATTTCTTCAAACTTGCATGGATGGATGATATTGATGTGTAGATGTGCGTAAAGATGATATAACTTGGGTACGCCAAGGCGTTGCCATGGTAACCACATTTTACTAAAAAATTGAAAAATTCTTGTGCGGATAATTCCTCATTTACTTTTTAATTAAATTTCTTCAAATTTGCATGGATGGATGATATTGATGTGTAGATGTGCATAAAGGTGATATAACTTGGGTACGACAAGGCATTGCCATGGTAACCACATTTTACTAAAAAAATATTGAAAAATTCTTGTGTGGATAACTCATTTACTTTGTAATGAAATTTCCTCAAACTTGCATGGTTGGATGATATTGATGTGTAGATGTGCATAAAGGTGAAACTTCGGGCGTATAATGCTCCGACTTGCGGTGCTCTTGTTTAAAGATCTTTTTGATATTCTATATGACACACCAATTTAATTATATTACTTATTTCGTATATTTTTGTTAATTTCTTCAATTTGAATATCTGTATCTGTAAATGCATCGTCATTTGGGCTTGCTGCTATGATTTTATTTATTTATCTATCTTTCCTTACATGAAGAACAAGATATTTTTAATTGTTTATAACTGCATAGCACCAAGAAAATTATCAAACTGGTGACTCAATTGGAAAATTATTGTGGTTTGCATCAATTAATGTATTTTTGTGCATTCATAGAACACTTAGCAATCCTATGGATATTGAAATTTGGTGTGTGACAGCAAATTTTCACGTAGTTTTGGATGCAGGTTTCTGAGACAGTAAAATTGGGAAGTTGTAAGCAGGCCTGGTTGTAAGCAGTGTAGGTCCACAAGTACAATCATGGGTCTGTAATAAACACTGTGACAAATGAAATGATATGCCTGTATTAATAACTGGAATAGCGAAAAGTGACATTTTTACTGTGGAGTCTCATATGTTGCTTTAGGAGTAAGGCCACCGCACACCTTACGACTGGTCTACGACTGGATTTTGAAAGAAATTGCAATTTGAAGAGAAATTGAGTTTCAATTTGAAAATTTGTATCTGACTGAGGTCCAGAATGGTTATATCAATATAATTATCGAAAATATATGGTATTTGAAGTATTTCAGACAGAGAAAAGGCCAAATCTCCCAGTTACCAGTTGGTGGCCAGTCGTGCCTGTGTGACGTCGCTACGATTCGCAGCCGATCGGGCCTTTTCTCCAACTGAAAAGGCCATAACACCCTGCAATTTTTATATTGATATTGACATGACAATTCGGGACCTCAATCAGTAGGAATTTACATTCTAAACATTCTATATCTAATCCTATCATAATTTCTTTCAAAATCCAGTCGTAGACCAGTCGTAAGGTGTGCGGTGGCCTTTAGGGCTTGTTGGATAGGATGTGTAAAATTCCTTCAGTATTGTAAGTGTTTATAGATACAGCGCAACAAACCCCCACACTTATGTTAATGAACCTGAATTAAATCACAAATAAAAGGGATCTTTGTCAAAAAATTTGCAGACAAACTCATGACATCATTTTGCATTTACTTTTTAGGAATTTATTTGTTCCAAAGCTTTTTGAAGTCAGGCGGCAACAAATTGTCTCCTGCCTCGCCAACATTTTTTTTTTTTTTTTTTTGGTCGCCTTATATTCCATTGACTTGTACATTAAAATTGTTTGGGTTTGTTGCGCCATATCTGAACAAACCTTGAGATATGAGGGCTATGGTAATAAACTCAACAGCATGGATTAGAGCAGCGGGCAGGGCGTAGATATGTGACGTCACACTATTCAAGTAGATCACCCCCCCCCCCCCCCCTGAACAATAGGTTCACTGCTCGAATCTTCGCCAGTGTTAAACTGAGCAGCGCTTCTCAACCAGTGGGCCATGAGGATGGCCAAAACATTGTTTTAGAATAAAAATGAACCAGCTTGAGTTCAGCTTTACTGTCAAATTAATAAGTGGCAAAGTGGGCCTTGAGTTAAGAAAGGGTGAGAAGCACGTACTGGATTAGGGGGTTGACTCTTTGTAATTTGAATTTGCAACCATGCCGAATCACACCACCTAAGTAACATCTTTTTCCTGCTGCTTGGGCAGGATTGGTGCCTTCTATGAGGTCATAACATTGTTATTGTTGAATTTCTGCGCAAAAATAATGTTGGAATTCACAGTGAATTATTGAAATTACAAATTTGAATTAGTGATATCACAAATTGAATCTGTGATATCACAAAACATAATTCTTGTTGTGAATTGTATTATGTTCTGGAACATTAAACATACAAGACTGTTAACCTAACTAGTCAGATTTGTCTACATTGCAGTGATGTGCAGTAATGTTGGAATTCACACTGAATTCTTGATATTACAAATTTGAATTAGTGATATCACAAAACAGAATTCTTGTTGTAAATTGTATTATGTCCTGGAACATTAAACATACAAGACGGTTAGCCTGATCAGATTTTTCTATATTGCAGTGATGTGCTTTGTTAATGTAAACAAAATGTTAATATTTTCATTATTGAAAAAACAAGGAAACAAAATAAATACAAAAAATAAATAGGTTGCCATACATTGCGACTCAATGGTTGTACTGAAACTGACCGTAGTATTCCCAATACAATGGTAATGTACGACTGAGTAGGCCCTACGTATTCATAATAAGGTTCTCTCAGTCGTACATTTCCATTATTTTGGGAGTACTGTGGCGCCTGGTTTCTAAATCAATCCTAAAAGGACATCAGAATTACCGGGGGGGGGGGGTGTAATGAGTGCCGCCCGGTACATAGAAGTAACCTGATATATATATATTTTTTGTGTGATTGATGTGGTTGCGGAGAGTGCAAGAGAAGGTTTGGTTAGCGAGATGTTGTATATTATGCTGATGATTTTTGATAAGTGAGAAAATGGAAGGTTTGAGGGAGAAGTTTTGGAAATGGAAGAAGGCGTTTGAGAGTAATTATAGACCGGGAGCCCGGAAGATTTATTCAAGTGAAAAGCGCCGGAACAACTGACCTCGTAGGTCGATAGGATGGACCCTGGGCCTCACGAAAATGAATTGCTGCCGGGTTAACCGGGGTTTTCCCACAGAATTCTGTGGGTTAATTTTCCCGACAAAATCACCCAATGTGTGACGTCACTACCGGAGGTTGAACTGTGTATCTTGCACCATCACACATAACACGTCCCCTCGCTCATTTAAGTGCTAATTTTGTGATTTTTGTTTAACGTTTGACTTGCCTAGAGTATACCAGATAACGCAATAACTTTTCCCGGTGATAGCACATCTGAGAGCGACGATTACGATGATAGAAATCGAGGGCGATGCGGGGGGCGATGTCACCGAAATGCGGTACTTTTTTCTGTTTTTATGTCAGTTTTGGCTTTGAATATTTGAAGTTCTTCTCAATTCCGATTGTTTTCACCGTTTGCTCTTAAACTTGACATGAATATGCAGTAAGTCTTTCGCTTTCAAGAGCATGAAAGCATGTTAAATAAATTTCTGGCTTAAAATTCATTATTTGCGTCCCTGATAAACAGCGCCCTCACCGACCGTTACATATGATTATTGTACTTTCATGCTTTAAACTTAGCTTATTTATACAAAACTAATATTAAAATGCATTGTTTTCATCTGCAGATTGTATTCTTTTATACCTTTATTTAATTCAACTACCATTCATCATTTGAAATATCAGTTTTTAACATGAATAGGCCTGTGACCGGGTTGGAAATAATTCCGTGAATATCTTCAGTGGGTAATTAGCCTAAGGCAGATTGCCTATATCCAGGGGAATAGTGATACTTTGTAGGTGCAGAGCATTCATTTGGGTTGCATATGCAGCCACTATTATTATTAATAATATTATCATTGTTTATCACAATATTCATATTTATCTACTGCTGCCAATAGCTATCTATAGCCTATCTTTTTCACTGTCGATGTATAACTCCCCCTCCACTCCTCTCTTCCCCATTATTTCTCATCCCCTCTCTCTCTCTCTCTCTCTCTCTCTCTCTCTCTCTTTCTACCCCTGCAATTCCCTCTTCTCTCCTCTCTCCCCTTTATTGTCCGTTCATTCCGCCCTTATCGCATACATTCATCATCATGAACATTATAACTATTATATTCTATTAAAGTATAGTATTACTGTTCTGACTGAGAGAGCTTAACTAATTGCTTCTCTTTTTCTTTTAATGATGTTAATCAAGGGGCCAGGTGGTTGTAGTGTGGATGAACAATAACAAGACAGGCCCATTTAACTTTCCATATAAATCACCAACATGTTAAAGATTTCAAGTTTGTTTCCCTCTTGTACAATGTACATGTAGGCCTATACTCATGGTTAATTTCTGCCCCCTATACCCCACCACCACAGTCATAACAGTAAATACTTTGATACCTCAGATATTACAGTTTTATTTTGTGAATGATTTATCAACAGCTTTTGCATGGGATTATGTCTTGACATTCCACAGCGTACGTACACACATGGGACACACATGCAGAAGCTTGCTTCGAGAAAAACGATCTATGAATGCCATGTTTTTTTAATGTTTTTCTGTATGGAACTGCCACTTAATCTTGATTCATTCCATGTATTGGTGTTTAATAATGCCTAATGACATGTCCAGACATGAATGGACACAATCCATTCAAAATTACATTTAGCAATCACAACCATAAACTTTGATCTTGTTTTTGCAGTGACATAATGCCTTCCTGGCATTGAGGGGAATTTTTTTCAACCAGGAGTATTATAATTTATTATTACATGAATAACATTATTGAATCAAAGTAAAAAAAACCCATGTCACTGAAGAAAATTCATAAATAGTATGCGAGACAAAATTAATTGTACTATAACAGCTCATAAAATCTTGGTATATGGAGATTTGTTTGTGGGCTCCATATTACCCCGTTCATTGGGGTAATATGGATCCTGTGACACTTTTGTTTATGTTGTCTTTAATTTATACAAGACAATTGTTTTTTTTTCTAACTTATGTGTTTTTATGTAAGGAATAAATAGTTCTTCCACCAGTAAAAGAGAGAAGTGAAAAGAATATTTTTTACATGTTCAAAACTCTCATTTTGTGCTTAAGGGCTCCATATTCCCCCAGTTTACCCTATTACAGTTATAGAGTATATAAAATTTGTTTATTTTCTTCCATTATAGAGTCGTGCGGAAAACCATTAGGGTAAAGTGGGGTAAGTGGGACACTTAAGATTTTGATTGCATTTTATAAAAATACCAAACGTTCAAATAATTAATCAAGCATCTTAATTAGAGCTTAAAATAGATACAAATTTGTGACAAGCTTTTGGATAAATAATCTTCATAATCAAGGTCAGGGTGACGGTTTATTCAGGGCCACTACATTGTCCCACTTACCCCAACATGTAGGGGTAAGTGGGACAGCGTGCAATACGTATAGAGAACTTGGGAAAGTCGATACCGCGATTGATACATGAATGCGCATTGGAATTGCACGCGCGTCCCACTTACCCCAACACGATGGGGGTATATGGGACAATGTAGGTATACAACAACCATGTAGGGGGATATTAACAAATGTATATGCAAATACTTGTATATTTTGTTGAACTAACTACTTATACCTTATTTGCAATCATTCAATTACGTCACCAAACTACTCTTTTTCATAAAAGTCAGACACCAAACATCGTCATTTATTTTCTGTTATTTCTAAAATAGCTAAGGAGGGGGGGATTTTTCGAATAAAATATTGAGAGGTTGAAGATTTGTTATGCTTGTTCCTCTAATGTTTATTAAATTTTTCCAAGGAGGCATCCAATTTGTGGCTAGGTATTTTGTTTTTTCGTTGTAAAATGTTCCCTCCACTAACTCTATCTCCTAATACAAGAAAAAGAGAAAAATCCTCCAATTGTCCCACTTACCCCACTGTCCCACTAACCCCACTTTACCCTACCACCCATATAACTTTCCTATGTTTCTGAGATTGTGAACCGCATATTGGCGGTCAATATTCGAATGGAAGAATAAAATAAAGAAATATGGAAACATTTTAAGCTCATATTACCTCTGACGCATTCACCATTATCAGGAAATCGACAAGGTATGCAAATATAAAAATGCATGCATGTCCATCTTAATTGATATTGAAATTCCATAAAATAATGTTTACATAACATTCACTTATGTCAAAAGGGCTTATAATCATTACTGAGTTTGCTAAGCGTCATTTTTCTTCTTCATCATTGAGTCCGAAGTTGCTCTCAATCACTTTTCTCCCTACAAACGTCGTGTGACCCCTCGTTCTCGACAATGTCACCATCCTCCGTAGGTGTGGTATGTGAATCTTTAGGTCAGTGAGAGACTCTGGGACTGCAGTTCCTGAATGCCACTCTGCATGGTTCGACGTAGTTCTGAGCTGATTTCCAGCCTTATTTCCAAGAAATTATTCCTGTGTTTGAGTGTTTTTGCGCATGACAGAAGAATAATTTATTTCCTTCAATTTTGCAAGAGAGCTATTACACCTCCACTATGTCTTCTTAGGGATCTGAGCTCTATGAATCGGGGCCCTCTTGTACTGAGAACAGTGTTTCGACCACTGATGAGACCAACCTGGTTAAACATGACTTAATAAATAATAAAAGAATAAAGCAAATGTGTTTGGCGTTCATCTCAATGCTTTGAAAGCTTTTGACTTTGTCCGTTTGAATATACGCGACGTTAAGTCAAAGCTAGACAGGGCTTAATGACCAGTCAGTGTTTCAGTAACACCGGGCTGTTTCCTTTCAAAAAACTTTGCTAAATTTTGAGACATCAATCCTGTTGTTGCCAACCAATAGTTCCAGGCACGGATCCAGCCCCCTCCCCTCACACTGAGAGCATATTTAGATCGGCCGGCTTTTCATACAAAATTGAATGGGGTGCACTGGTATCTGAAAATCAGCGGTGCGCCCCTCCCCCCCCCCCCCCCCCCGCTACTGCATGCATCCCAGGCCTGTTGAGAAAGATGAAGAGAGATTCTGTTTTGACTGGATGTTACCAGGTTTATTGCCATCTGAAATCCTGCTTTATATGAAAGTATCAGCCTCATCGTGACGACTCCTTGTTTTTTGATGTGGCCTGTACAGTTCCATGAAGGATATGATACCACCATCAGTCACACTAATCTTCCCGATATCTCAGTCGATATGATTGGTGTTGGCATATAACACTCTTCCCGAAACTACATACGGCCTAGCAAAAAAAAATAATGCACACTGTCTTATGAAGCGCATTTTGTGAACACTAATACGCTTGATAAGGGTCTGAAGGTAAATCTTGGGAGTGTCAGGGTAAGGCTCATACATAATTATCTAGGACAGGTGTGTGTCATACTTATAGTAGAGCGGTTATGAATGGATTGCTAGGTTGGCTGGGCACAAGTTAGCTAGGGCAAGGCATACATTTTCAGGGAAGGTGTTTGTCGCTGTTATGGTAGAGCGGTTATGAATATAGTTTCTGAATATATTGCTAGGTTGGCTGGTTAAGTGGGCTAGGGCAAGGCACATAATGCTAGCGCGGCCATATTCGTTTCGTATGATTTGGCAGCAAGGTTGTTTTTAGCCAACTGCTGGCCTGGGCAGCTAACCAGAGAGCAACGCTAAGATGCCAGTTTAGACATCCTGCCGTTCCAGCCAAAGTAGAATCTCTCCAAACAGACTGTAAGTGAAATTTTAGTTGTTTTTAGTAAGCTAGTCTTATATTAAATGTCCAGTTTTTGTACTGGAACCTTGTTTAATGAGCATTGGTATAGCCATTAGGAGCTATAGATATGGATCAACACTGACCATGTGACGTTGTTCCAAAGTAGGATGAACTGTTTTCTTATGTGATAAATCACTGCTAATGCCTGCATAAAGGAAGTCTCTTTATTTAATAATTTGTATTCCATGTCGTGCGGAGAATGTATACTGATCTGACTTTCAGGCATTATCTTGGTTTCATACAAATCATACATACTGAATAAATCGCGTTGTATGATTGATTCCTTTATCTCGGATAGGTAACTGTCTAAAAGTGGCAGAGTGGTCTTGAAGAGGAGGGAAAAGCGGGGTTGATGGAATAAACATGTTAATTAGTTTATTTAGTTTCAAAGTGGTGACATAAACAACGATTATATAAGAGGGTTTTGATATCATACAAACTGAATAAATCGCGTTGTATGATTGATTCCTTTATCTCGGATAGCTAACTCTCTACAAGACCACTCTGCCACTGTTTGTACATTTGTGGTTAAACAAATTTTTACACTTGTGGGCGAAATGTTTTACATTTGTGGTTATTTTTACATTTGTGGTTGACATGTTATGACATTTGTGGTTATTTTGACATTTGCGGGTACAATTTTTTACATTTGTGGTATTTTTACATTTGTGGTGGATTTTTACATTTGTGGGCCCTACAAGGTATGGAATAGAACAGAAAAACGAAATGGTGCAATTTGATCTATGATTGTTGATGTTTGCCAGCTCCGTGTGATTGATGGGAGGATGTGTAGTTTTGTGGCAAATACAATCCAAACATTGGTCTCTTTAATTCATACATGTTGTTAATGCAATGGCGAGCAGGCGACCTATTTTGATCAGATTACGGTGGGTGAACTTGGACATGAGGGTTTCAATGAAAGAGCAAGTGTCAAAGTTTGTTTGGGTGAATGTGATTTCTGTTTAACCAAAAAATGAACCGGTTATGATTTTTTTTGTGGAAGCCCGTAGAATATTACACTATGCTACGAGTGGCCGACTCTAGAGGGCAGTGCCCGATGAGACTAAACAGAGCCCTTTACTGTGTATAAAGGGCTCTGAGACTAAACGGAGCTATATGATCTAGGATATATTGATTGGGCAGCTATTTGGATAATTATTGTATCTTAGATGGCGGATAACTGGGATAAATAGGATAACTAGGACTACAATAATTACTGGGAATGATACGGACTTCCTGGATTACCAGGAATGTAAAGCTTTACTGCGGGTGCAGAGTTTTCGTCGAGAGGCAACTTCAGAGATCCTTCCGGGAAGGTCGTCGCGAATCTCTCCGGCGTCATTATTATGCAAGGCTCAAGCTACCCATCAGTCATCGCGTCAGATGTCGTCCACGTCGTCGTGTATCAGTAGGGACGCCAGCCACGCCCTCCAAGGATCGACATCGCGCGGTTCGACGCTTCATACGACTACGCTGGGCGTAAACCTCTACATACCGAAGCGATAAGTCTCGCAAACTTTTATTTTCCTAATATCATTTAGGACGGCCGATTAATAACTCTTAATGGCAGGGGGAATACTTATGCACATATTAGTTATTCCATAATTTGATAATTTCACCTTGTTATTAGTTTGTGCGTGTAAAATTATTGAGATGGTTCTTTACACTGATTTGACAGGTCTATGATCCAAGACAGAGATATATATAATGAAACTCATTAATTTAAAAATAACCTGTTTTCTAGCATAATTTATTGTTACGCGGAGTTGCCTACCAAAATTCGTATGATTATTTTTGCTTTTACTGATTTAAAATGAATTAATTATATGCTGTTTAACCCTCTATAACCCACGCAAATTATAGCCCTGTGCCAAGTTGTATTTTTCAACTGGTAGTTATACCAAAGGCTACAAGACTTATTTTACATTTTCCAGTATAAAACTACAATATACCTGTGATAAAAAGCTTCTTGTGTAGACAATGAAGACCGGAAATGGGTTATTACACAAAGCTATTGTAAGGCACAGTGCAAATCCTTCTATTAATTGGTTCATATTATTTGTGCCGATCGGCGAACTTGGCAAATAAAAGGTCAAAGGGGAAGTCCACCCTGATATTAATTTGGTTTGAATAAAAGCAGAAAAAATAGAGAAAATAATTAGTGAAGGTTTGACGAAAATCCGATAAAGGATAACAAAGTTATGAATTTCTAAAGTTGTAATCGATCAAAGATAAATTGGCAATTTGTGACGACACTTGCGAGCTGATCTCCCATTTAATTTATGGTAAAAATTCCATAAATTTACTTTTTTCATGATTCTTGATTAAGGAATGAATATATTTCATAGGTTGTATAAAAACATTTGTCTTATAATATATCGACGGCAAAGATTCGGTAAAATAATCTATTTTGAACAAATAAAAATACATTTATCAATTTTTTACCATTACTTACATGAGAGATCAGCTCAGCTCCCAGCCCCTCTCCCCCCCCCCCCCCCCCCCACATCAGAATAACCCAATACAGTAAGGGTTAACCCATTTTTAATTGCAAAGCATTGCAACCTTACGGGGAATTATTGTAGATCATTATTCCCCTGTAACACATTATAACCATATGGTGAAATATAAAAGATATTGTTAATCATTCCCCTTAACCCATTCATACCCTTCGGGGGAATTATTGTAGATCATTATTCCCCTGTAACCCATTATGACCATACGGGGAAATATAACAAAAAAGAGGAAAACATTCCCCTTAAGCAATAGATACTTTTCGGGGAATTATAACATATTCTCCGCAAGCTACAGTTATGGTTAAAAAACTTAAAGGGAAGGCAAAAAAAGTTATATTCTTCATTTAATCTTCGAATTCGGATTTGAAGCTACAGAACATTAATTTATTTCCAGAAGATATTATTGACCGAAATACTAAGTGATTGGGTCTTTCTTGTGACCACCATGAACATTGCCCTTAAGTGCCAGTTTTAGATGATTGCGCTTCCTTCCCCTTAAGTCGCAGATAGAGTTATTATTATTATTATTATTATTATTATTATTATTGTTATTATTATCATAATCGTAGTAGGAGTCTAGGAGTAGTTCGAGGGGCGGCGATCCGGGGGGGGGGGGGGGGGACGTCCCCCTCATCTTTCTTTTAGAGGGGGGGGGGGGTCATTCCCTCCGGAAATTTTGAAAAAGTGCACACAAGTAATGTATAGCAAATACTGACTAAAGACTGCAACACACTTTTAGGCTCTGGAGGGCCCAAGAATGCAACGTTACTCATGATGTTCCGTGATGGGGACCCGCGGAGGGGGGGGGGGGGGGGGTACTCAGATTTGGTTTATACTTTCTATTAAATATAGGCATGGTTGTCCGAAACGATTTAGTTGCACTTCCTATGGGGCATCGATCATATCATGCTTGGGTTTGTAACTAAAGACGGTGGCTCATGCCGATTAAGAGTTTGAACAAGAAAGAATTTACATATCCAGACCGTATGCTGTCCAAAGGCCCATTCTCAACTGTGCCAAGTTTACAAATTTTAAACAGGGATATTCAGAAAGTCAGAAAGTCAGAAAAATCAAGTTTTCAAGCACATAACATAAATATCGTTTGTTTTCAACTTTTCCTCCGATTTAAGAGTCAAAGTGAAATACATGTATTTGCATTTTTGAAGATAATATTGCTCATATATTTTGCGGCCGGGCACACAGCTGGTTCCCTGATAATATTAAACATTATACTTTATATATGCTATTTAGCCCAATGCAGCCCCATCCTGTGTCTTGTCTTCTATTTTTAGCAAAAATGCACGTTTTCTTTTTGAAAGGTGAATATTTCCAAATTAAGTAACCACCCTGATAGATAATTGTTAAAAGGTCTGCGTTTTACGATGATGATACACCCATTTACCTCCATGTACACATACACCAGAGAGATGATACACCCATATTCTCATCAAGCCGTCGTTAGCCGGTCGCACGTGGATTATCAGTTCTATCTAGTCACCATCTCAAACCTAGTCTGTAAACACAGTCTCAATTTTACTCTTGAATAAAACCTAATGAAATAATCAGGAGAATCAGTTTATGTTTGATGTGTAATGTTTCTTTTCCAGTATTTCACTGTGTCAGAAGCAGCTACATGACATAACTCAGTACTTTCATGTTTGAAATTTAGACATTGTTTTTACTCATAATGGCTGTCAAGGGTCTGTGTCTGTAGACTAGCTACAACCAAAGAGAGAACAGAGAGAACAATAGCCGAGCGCGGCCATGTGTCCGTTGTTTATAAACAGAGATGTGTGTGATCTGGCCGCCTATACACTATATACAGAGTCTGGACAATTAAGAACAACAACAAAAACCATATAGTAGACGTACGGGCCAACACCAGATTTCAGATCACTCTTCGATTCGACGTCGTCACTCGCGGTAATCTGTTTCGATTTCCTTTTATAACGCGTTTTGAATTTGATTTCATTGACTTCGGAACCAGTGCCAGAGTTAGTTTCGCCTTCGTCGAGATGGCTACCCGGCCCCCCCACTCAGTGTTATTTAGGGTACGCATATGCGTGTTCCAACCGACCCCTCCTTTTCAGCAAAAGTCCGGTGTGTAAAGTCAATACGGCTCGACCTTTTTCTTTTGTATACGAGCCTTTTTCAGCATCCCCCCTTTTCAGCAAAAGTCCGGTGTGTAAAGTCAATACGGCTCGACCTTTTTCTTTTGTTACGAAAAGGACATTTTGGCAACACGCATGCGGTCATTTTGAAACCTGAGTGGGGGCCGGGGATGGCTACGACGACGGAGAAGAAGACGAGTTCATTGTGATCGCTTTCGCTAAAACCTAATGAAATAATCAGGAGAATCAGTTTATGTTTGATGTGTAATGTTTCTTTTCCAGTATTTCACTGTGTCAGAAGCAGCTACATGACATAACTCAGTACTTTCATGTTTGAAATTTAGACATTGTTTTTACTCATAATGGCTGTCAAGGGTCTGTGTCTGCAGACTAGCTACAACCAAAGAGAGAACAGAGAGAACAATAGCCGAGCGCGGCCATGTGTCCGTTGTTAATAAACAGAGACGTGTGTGATCTGGCCGCCTATACACTATATACAGAGTCTGGACAATTAAGAACAACAACAAAAACCATATAGTAGACGTACGGGCCAACACCAGATTTCAGATCACTCTTCGATTCGACGTCGTCACTCGCGGTAATCTGTTTCGATTTCCTTTTATAACGCGTTTTGAATTTGATTTCATTGACTTCGGAGTGCCAGAGTTAGTTTCGCCTTCGTCGAGATGGCTACGACGACGGAGAAGAAGACGAGTTCATTGTGATCGCTTTCGCTTTCCGGTATCTTCGTTAACACAGTTTAATGAGGATAAATTTATCTTCATTTAACAGCTAAATGAGGATAAATATATCTTCATTTAACAGCTAAATGATGAATTTATCCTCATTTAGCTGTTAAATGAAGATAAAGTTATCCTCATTTAGCTGTTAAATGAAGATAAATTATCCTCATTTAGCTGTTAAATGAAAATAAATTTATCCTCATTTAGTTGTTGAATGAAGATAAATTTATCCTCATTTAGTTGTTGAATTAAGATAAATTTATCCTCATTTAGCTGTTAAATGAAGATAAATTTATCCTCATTTAGCTGTTAAATGAAGATAAATTTATCCTCATTTAGCTGTTAAATGAAGATAAATTTATCCTCATTTAGCTGTTGAATGAAGATGAATTAATCCTCATTAGCTGTTAAATGAAGATAAATTTATCCTCATTTAGCTGTTAAATGAAGATAAAGTTTTTGCTGTTGAATGAAGATAAATTTATCCTCATTTAGCTGTTAAATGAAGATAACTTTATGCTCATTTAGGTGTTAAATAAAGATAAAATTATCCTCATTTAGCTGTTAAATGAAGATAAATTTATCCTCATTTAGCTGTTAAGTGAAGATAAATTTATCCTCATTTAGCTGTTATATGAAGATACATTTATCCTCATTTAGCTGCTAAATGAAGATAAATTTATCCTCATTAAGCTGTTGAATGTTTGAAAGAGAAAATGAATGTGTAATTATGGTGTGTAAATGAAAACAACAAAGAATCAACAACAAATTTAATAATTTCAACACGGAAAATTTGATTCGAAAAAATGTCACCATCCATTGCTAATTTAAAAAAATTATATGTCTATTTAAGATTAAATCGTTATCATTAATGAAACAGTGTCATTCACTGTAACAGAAATGGATTTTAATTTTAAGGTGTGTTTTTGATTTCGTGATCATGCACAACTTGTATTAAAACTATTGATAAATAAATCTTTCAAAGTAAAACGGACTGAAAAACTCTTGTAATGTTTGAATCTTTTCCAAATTCGTGGCCTATGAAAGAAACTAATTTCTTGAAAAATATCATTAACTCATCAATATTAATGGGCACCTGACCGATGAAAAAGATCAGAGAGCAAGTGATTTTCAATTTTTTCTGAAACCAATGTGATAATAAATGAGAGTTTACATATACATGGTGTGCGTCTCAATACACCTTAGCGCCAAGATTGGATTCGCTATGATCTCGATGAAATATGTCAGTCTAAATGTATCCTATAACAGTTCTTTATTAATAGAGATCGCTGTACTTTCCTGCCTGGTGACTCTCAGGTAAGAGAAACATAAAAAATGTCCCTAACAGTCACTAGATTTTTTTTTTTTTATGTTTCCTTGTTTGCTTTGTACCTAAAATTTCTCGATGAGCAACGAGTAAGAATCTCATTGAATTTTGCTTTACATTATCAGTGCATATATGTGGGTATGTAAACTGCTTAGAATTTAAAGCTTACTTGTTTCACAGGTAGTCCCTTCGTAGCCAGGATCACAATCGCACGTAAAGCTGTTAACTCCATCAATACAAGTTCCTGTACTCGCGCAAGAAGTAGTAGTACAATCGTCGGTATCTGTGCAAATTGAGTTCAAAAGACAAGGAGTCGTATTAAAACGATGATCAAACTAATCTCCATGTTTACATACTTATATTTATTTCACAGATAACAGGTCGATCTAGTCAAATCTGGTAACTAAAATAAGATTAATGACAATGAAGGATAGAGTTACTTCATTTGTAAAACTATCGATAAATAAATCTATCAAAGTAAAAGGGAGTGAAAAATTCTTGTAATGTTTGAATCTTTTCCAAAATCGTGGCCTATGAAAAAAACTTATTTCTTGAAAAATATCATGAACTCATCAATATTAATGGGCACCTGACCGATGAAAAAGATCAGAAAGCAAGTGATTTTCAATTTCTACTGAAACCAATGTGATAATAAATGAGAGTTTACAAATACATGGTGTGCGTCTCAATACACCTTAGCGCCAAAATTGAATTCGCTATCATCTCAATGAAATATGTCAGTCTAAATGTATCCTAAAACAGTTCTTTATTAATAGAGATCGCTGTACTTTCACGTCTGGTGACTCTCAGGTAAGAGAAACATCCAAAATTTCCCTAACAGTCACTAGAAATTTTTTTTTTTTTATGTTTCCTTGTTCGCTTTGTACCTAAAATTTCTCGATGAGCAACGAGTAAGAATCTCATTGAATTTTGCTTTACATTATCAGTGCATATATGTGGGTATGTAAACTGCTTAGAATTTAAAGCTTACTTGTTTCACAGGTAGTCCCTTCGTAGCCAGGATCACAATCGCACGTAAAGCTGTTAACTCCATCAATACAAGTTCCTGTACTCGCGCAAGAAGTAGTAGTACAATCGTCGGTATCTGTGCAAATTGAGTTCAAAAGACAAGGAGTCGTATTAAAACAATGATCAAACTAATCTCCATGTTAACATACTTATATTTATTTCAGAGATAACAGGTCGATCTAGTCAAAACTGGTAACTTAAATAAGACTAATGACAATGAAGGATAGAGTTACTTCATTTGTAAAACTATCGATAAATAAATCTATCAAAGTAAAAGGGAGTGAAAAACTCTTGTAATGTTTGAATCTTTTCCAAAATCGTGGCCTATGAAAAAAACTTATTTCTTGAAAAATATCGTTAACTCATCAATATTAATGGGCACCTGACCGATGAAAAAGATCAGAAAGCAAGTGATTTTCAATTTCTGCTGAAACCAATGTGATAATAAATGAGAGTTTACATATACATGGTGTGCGTCTTAATACGCCTTAGCGCTAAAATTGAATTCGCTATCATCTCAATGAAATATGTCAGTCTAAATGTATCCTAAAACAGTTCTTTATTAATAGAGATCGCTGTACTTTCACGTCTGGTGACTCTCAGGTAAGAGAAACATCCAAAATTTCCCTAACAGTTACTAGAAATTTATTTTTTTATGTTTCCTTTTTCGCTTTGTACCTAAAATTTCTCGATGAGCAACGAGTAAGAATCTCATTGAATTTTGCTTTACATTATCAGTGCATATATGTGGGTATGTAAACTGCTTAGAATTTAAAGCTTACTTGTTTCACAGGTAGTCCCTTCGTAGCCAGGATCACAATCGCACGTAAAGCTGTTAACTCCATCAATACAAGTTCCTGTACTCGCGCAAGAAGTAGTAGTACAATCGTCGGTATCTGTGCAAATTGAGTTCAAAAGACAAGGGGTCGTATTAAAACGATGATCAAACTAATCTCCATGTTAACATACTTATATTTATTTCAGAGATAACAGGTCGATCTAGTCAAAACTGGTAACTTAAATAAGACTAATGACAATGAAGGATAGAGTTACTTCATTTGTAAAACTATCGATAAATGAATCTATCAAAGTAAAAGGGAGTGAAAAACTCTTGTAATGTTTGAATCTTTTCCAAAATCGTGGCCTATGAAAAAAACTTATTTCTTGAAAAATATCATTAACTCATCAATATTAATGGGCACCTGACCGATGAAAAAGATCAGAAAGCAAGTGATTTTCAATTTCTGCTGAAACCAATGTGATAATAAATGAGAGTTTACATATACATGCTGTTCGTCTTAATACGCCTTAGCGCCAAAATTGAATTCGCTATCATCTCAATGAAATATGTCAGTCTAAATGTATCCTAAAACAGTTCTTTATTAATAGAGATCGCTGTACTTTCACGTCTGGTGACTCTCAGGTAAGAGAAACATCCAAAATTTCCCTAACAGTTACTAGAAATTTATTTTTTTATGTTTCCTTTTTCGCTTTGTACCTAAAATTTCTCGATGAGCAACGAGTAAGAATCTCATTGAATTTTGCTTTACATTATCAGTGCATATATGTGGGTATGTAAACTGCTTAGAATTTAAAGCTTACTTGTTTCACAGGTAGTCCCTTCGTAGCCAGGATCACAATCGCACGTAAAGCTGTTAACTCCATCAATACAAGTTCCTGTACTCGCGCAAGAAGTAGTAGTACAATCGTCGGTATCTGTGCAAATTGAGTTCAAAAGACAAGGGGTCGTATTAAAACGATGATCAAACTAATCTCCATGTTAACATACTTATATTTATTTCAGAGATAACAGGTCGATCTAGTCAAAACTGGTAACTTAAATAAGACTAATGACAATGAAGGATAGAGTTACTTCATTTGTAAAACTATCGATAAATGAATCTATCAAAGTAAAAGGGAGTGAAAAACTCTTGTAATGTTTGAATCTTTTCCAAAATCGTGGCCTATGAAAAAAACTTATTTCTTGAAAAATATCATTAACTCATCAATATTAATGGGCACCTGACCGATGAAAAAGATCAGAAAGCAAGTGATTTTCAATTTCTGCTGAAACCAATGTGATAATAAATGAGAGTTTACATATACATGCTGTGCGTCTTAATACGCCTTAGCGCCAAAATTGAATTCGCTATCATCTCAATGAAATATGTCAGTCTAAATGTATCCTAAAACAGTTCTTTATTAATAGAGATCGCTGTACTTTCACGTCTGGTGACTCTCAGGTAAGAGAAACATCCAAAATTTCCCTAACAGTTACTAGAAATTTATTTTTTTATGTTTCCTTTTTCGCTTTGTACCTAAAATTTCTCGATGAGCAACGAGTAAGAATCTCATTGAATTTTGCTTTACATTATCAGTGCATATATGTGGGTATGTAAACTGCTTAGAATTTAAAGCTTACTTGTTTCACAGGTAGTCCCTTCGTAGCCAGGATCACAATCGCACGTAAAGCTGTTAACTCCATCAATACAAGTTCCTGTACTCGCGCAAGAAGTAGTAGTACAATCGTCGGTATCTGTGCAAATTGAGTTCAAAAGACAAGGGGTCGTATTAAAACGATGATCAAACTAATCTCCATGTTGACATACTTATATTTATTTCAGAGATAACAGGTCGATCTAGTCAAAACTGGTAACTTAAATAAGACTAATGACAATGAAGGATAGAGTTACTTCATTTGTAAAACTATCGATAAATGAATCTATCAAAGTAAAAGGGAGTGAAAAACTCTTGTAATGTTTGAATCTTTTCCAAAATCGTGGCCTATGAAAAAAACTTATTTCTTGAAAAATATCATTAACTCATCAATATTAATGGGCACCTGACCGATGAAAAAGATCAGAAAGCAAGTGATTTTCAATTTCTGCTGAAACCAATGTGATAATAAATGAGAGTTTACATATACATGCTGTGCGTCTTAATACGCCTTAGCGCCAAAATTGAATTCGCTATCATCTCAATGAAATATGTCAGTCTAAATGTATCCTAAAACAGTTCTTTATTAATAGAGATCGCTGTACTTTCACGTCTGGTGACTCTCAGGTAAGAGAAACATCCAAAATTTCCCTAACAGTTACTAGAAATTTATTTTTTTATGTTTCCTTTTTCGCTTTGTACCTAAAATTTCTCGATGAGCAACGAGTAAGAATCTCATTGAATTTTGCTTTACATTATCAGTGCATATATGTGGGTATGTAAACTGCTTAGAATTTAAAGCTTACTTGTTTCACAGGTAGTCCCTTCGTAGCCAGGATCACAATCGCACGTAAAGCTGTTAACTCCATCAATACAAGTTCCTGTACTCGCGCAAGAAGTAGTAGTACAATCGTCGGTATCTGTGCAAATTGAGTTCAAAAGACAAGGGGTCGTATTAAAACGATGATCAAACTAATCTCCATGTTGACATACTTATATTTATTTCACAGATAACAGGTCGATCTAATCAAATCTGGTAACTAAAATAAGACTAATGACAATGAAGGATAGAGTTACTTCATTTGTAAAACTATCGATAAATGAATCTATCAAAGTAAAAGGGAGTGAAAAACTCTTGTAATGTTTGAATCTTTTCCAAAATCGTGGCCTATGAAAAAAACTTATTTCTTGAAAAATATCATTAACTCATCAATATTAATGGGCACCTGACCGATGAAAAAGATCAGAAAGCAAGTGATTTTCAATTTCTGCTGAAACCAATGTGATAATGAATGAGAGTTTACATATACATGGTGTGCGTCTCAATACACCTTAGCGCTAAAATTGAATTCGCTATCATCTCAATGAAATATGTCAGTCTAAATGTATCCTAAAACAGTTCTTTATTAATAGAGATCGCTGTACTTTCACGTCCATGGTGACTCTCAGGTAAGAGAAACATCCAAAATTTCCTTAACAGTCACTAGATTTTTTTTTTTATGTTTCCTTGTTTGCTTTGTACCTAAAATTTCTCGATGAGCAACGAGTAAGAACCTCATTGAATTTTGCTTTACATTATCAGTGCATATATGTGGGTATGTAAACTGCTTAGAATTTAAAGCTTACTTGTTTCACAGGTAGTCCCTTCGTAGCCAGGATCACAATCGCACGTAAAGCTGTTAACTCCATCATTACAAGTTCCTGTACTCGCGCAAGAAGTAGTAGTACAATCGTCGGTATCTGTGCAAATTGAGTTCAAAAGACAAGGAGTCGTATTAAAACAATGATCAAACTAATCTCCATGTTGACATACTTATATTTATTTCACAGATAACAGGTCGATCTAGTCAAAACTGGTAACTTAAATAAGACTAATGACAATGAAGGATAGAGTTACTTCATGTGTAAAACTATCGATAAATAAATCTATCAAAGTAAAAGGGAGTGAAAAACTCTTGTAATGTTTGAATCTTTTCCAAAATCGTGGCCTATGAAAAAAAACTTATTTCTTGAAAAATATCGTTAACTCATCAATATTAATGGGCACCTGACCGATGAAAAAGATCAGAAAGCAAGTGATTTTCAATTTCTGCTGAAACCAATGTGATAATGAATGAGAGTTTACATATACATGGTGTGCGTCTCAATACACCTTAGCGCTAAAATTGAATTCGCTATCATCTCAATGAAATATGTCAGTCTAAATGTATCCTAAAACAGTTATTTATTAATAGAGATCGCTGTACTTTCACGTCCATGGTGACTCTCAGGTAAGAGAAACATCCAAAATTTCCCTAACAGTCACTAGAATTTTTTTTTTTAATGTTTCCTTGTTTGCTTTTTCCCTAAAATTTCTCGATGAGCAACGAGTAAGAACCTCATTGAATTTTGCTTTACATTATCAGTGCATATATGTGGGTATGTAAACTGCTTAGAATTTAAAGCTTACTTGTTTCACAAGTAGTCCCTTCGTAGCCAGGATCACAATCGCACGTAAAGCTGTTAACTCCATCATTACAAGTTCCTGTACTCGCGCAAGAAGTAGTAGTACAATCGTCGGTATCTGTGCAAATTGAGTTCAAAAGACAAGGAGTCGTATTAAAACAATGATCAAACTAATCTCCATGTTGACATACTTATATTTATTTCACAGATAACAGGTCGATCTAGTCAAAACTGGTAACTTAAATAAGACTAATGACAATGAAGGATAGAGTTACTTCATTTGTAAAACTATCGATAAATAAATCTATCAAAGTAAAAGGGAGTGAAAAACTCTTGTAATGTTTGAATCTTTTCCAAAATCGTGGCCTATGAAAAAAACTTATTTCTTGAAAAATATCGTTAACTCATCAATATTAATGGGCACCTGACCGATGAAAAAGATCAGAAAGCAAGTGATTTTCAATTTCTGCTGAAACCAATGTGATAATGAATGAGAGTTTACATATACATGGTGTGCGTCTCAATACACCTTAGCGCTAAAATTGAATTCGCTATCATCTCAATGAAATATGTCAGTCTAAATGTATCGTAAAACAGTTCTTTATTAATGGAGATCGCTGTACTTTCACGTCCATGGTGACTCTCAGGTAAGAGAAACATCAAAAATTTCCCTAACAGTCACTAGAATTTTTTTTTTTTATGTTTCCTTGTTTGCTTTTTCCCTAAAATTTCTCGATGAGCAACGAGTAAGAACCTCATTGAATTTTGCTTTACATTATCAGTGCATATATGTGGGTATGTAAACTGCTTAGAATTTAAAGCTTACTTGTTTCACAGGTAGTCCCTTCGTAGCCAGGATCACAATCGCACGTAAAGCTGTTAACTCCATCATTACAAGTTCCTGTACTCGCGCAAGAAGTAGTAGTACAATCGTCGGTATCTGTGCAAATTGAGTTCAAAAGACAAGGAGTCGTATTAAAACAATGATCAAACTAATCTCCATGTTGACATACTTATATTTATTTCACAGATAACAGGTCGATCTAGTCAAAACTGGTAACTTAAATAAGACTAATGACAATGAAGGATAGAGTTACTTCATTTGTAAAACTATCGATAAATAAATCTATCAAAGTAAAAGGGAGTGAAAAACTCTTGTAATGTTTGAATCTTTTCCAAAATCGCGGCCTATGAAAAAAACTTATTTCTTGAAAAATATCGTTAACTCATCAATATTAATGGGCACCTGACCGATGAAAAAGATCAGAAAGCAAGTGATTTTCAATTTCTGCTGAAACCAATGTGATAATGAATGAGAGTTTACATATACATGGTGTGCGTCTCAATACACCTTAGCGCTAAAATTGAATTCGCTATCATCTCAATGAAATATGTCAGTCTAAATGTATCCTAAAACAGTTCTTTATTAATAGAGATCGCTGTACTTTCACGTCCATGGTGACTCTCAGGTAAGAGAAACATCCAAAATTTCCCTAACAGTCACTAGAATTTTTTTTTTTATGTTTCCTTGTTTGCTTTGTACCTAAAATTTCTCGATGAGCAACGAGTAAGAACCTCATTGAATTTTGCTTTACATTATCAGTGCATATATGTGGGTATGTAAACTGCTTAGAATTTAAAGCTTACTTGTTTCACAGGTAGTCCCTTCGTAGCCAGGATCACAATCGCACGTAAAGCTGTTAACTCCATCATTACAAGTTCCTGTACTCGCGCAAGAAGTAGTAGTACAATCGTCGGTATCTGTGCAAATTGAGTTCAAAAGACAAGGAGTCGTATTAAAACAATGATCAAACTAATCTCCATGTTGACATACTTATATTTATTTCACAGATAACAGGTCGATCTAGTCAAAACTGGTAACTTAAATAAGACTAATGACAATGAAGAATAGAGTTACTTCATTTGTAAAACTATCGATAAATAAATCTATCAAAGTAAAAGGGAGTGAAAAACTCTTGTATTGTTTGAATCTTTTCCAAAATCGTGGCCTATGAAAAAAACTTATTTCTTGAAAAATATCATAAACTCATCAATATTAATGGGCACCTGACCGATGAAAAAGATCAGAAAGCAAGTGATTTTCAATTTCTGCTGAAACCAATGTGATAATGAATGAGAGTTTACATATACATGGTGTGCGTCTCAATACACCTTAGCGCTAAAATTGAATTCGCTATCATCTCAATGAAATATGTCAGTCTAAATGTATCCTAAAACAGTTCTTTATTAATAGAGATCGCTGTACTTTCACGTCCATGGTGACTCTCAGGTAAGAGAAACATCCAAAATTTCCTTAACAGTCACTAGAATTTTTTTTTTTAATGTTTCCTTGTTTGCTTTGTACCTAAAATTTCTCGATGAGCAACGAGTAAGAACCTCATTGAATTTTGCTTTACATTATCAGTGCATATATGTGGGTATGTAAACTGCTTAGAATTTAAAGCTTACTTGTTTCACATGTAGTCCCTTCGTAGCCAGGATCACAATCGCACGTAAAGCTGTTAACTCCATCATTACAAGTTCCTGTACTCGCGCAAGAAGTAGTAGTACAATCGTCGGTATCTGTGCAAATTGAGTTCAAAAGACAAGGAGTCGTATTAAAACAATGATCAAACTAATCTCCATGTTGACATACTTATATTTATTTCACAGATAACAGGTCGATCTAGTCAAAACTGGTAACTTAAATAAGACTAATGACAATGGAGGATAGAGTTACTTCATTTGTAAAACTATCGATAAATAAATCTATCAAAGTAAAAGGGAGTGAAAAACTCTTGTAATGTTTGAATCTTTTCCAAAATCGTGGCCTATGAAAAAAACTTATTTCTTGAAAAATATCGTTAACTCATCAATATTAATGGGCACCTGACCGATGAAAAAGATCAGAAAGCAAGTGATTTTCAATTTCTGCTGAAACCAATGTGATAATGAATGAGAGTTTACATATACATGGTGTGCGTCTCAATACACCTTAGCGCTAAAATTGAATTCGCTATCATCTCAATGAAATATGTCAGTCTAAATGTATCCTAAAACAATTCTTTATTAATAGAGATCGCTGTACTTTCACGTCCATGGTGACTCTCAGGTAAGAGAAACATCCAAAATTTCCTTAACAGTCACTAGAATTTTTTTTTTTTATGTTTCCTTGTTTGCTTTTTCCCTAAAATTTCTCGATGAGCAACGAGTAAGAACCTCATTGAATTTTGCTTTACATTATCAGTGCATATATGTGGGTATGTAAACTGCTTAGAATTTAAAGCTTACTTGTTTCACATGTAGTCCCTTCGTAGCCAGGATCACAATCGCACGTAAAGCTGTTAACTCCATCATTACAAGTTCCTGTACTCGCGCAAGAAGTAGTAGTACAATCGTCGGTATCTGTGCAAATTGAGTTCAAAAGACAAGGAGTCGTATTAAAACAATGATCAAACTAATCTCCATGTTGACATACTTATATTTATTTCACAGATAACAGGTCGATCTAGTCAAAACTGGTAACTTAAATAAGACTAATGACAATGAAGGATAGAGTTACTTCATTTGTAAAACTATCGATAAATAAATCTATCAAAGTAAAAGGGAGTGAAAAACTCTTGTAATGTTTGAATCTTTTCCAAAATCGTGGCCTATGAAAAAAACTTATTTCTTGAAAAATATCGTTAACTCATCAATATTAATGGGCACCTGACCGATGAAAAAGATCAGAAAGCAAGTGATTTTCAATTTCTGCTGAAACCAATGTGATAATGAATGAGAGTTTACATATACATGGTGTGCGTCTCAATACACCTTAGCGCTAAAATTGAATTCGCTATCATCTCAATGAAATATGTCAGTCTAAATGTATCCTAAAACAATTCTTTATTAATAGAGATCGCTGTACTTTCACGTCCATGGTGACTCTCAGGTAAGAGAAACATCCAAAATTTCCTTAACAGTCACTAGAATTTTTTTTTTTTATGTTTCCTTGTTTGCTTTTTCCCTAAAATTTCTCGATGAGCAACGAGTAAGAACCTCATTGAATTTTGCTTTACATTATCAGTGCATATATGTGGGTATGTAAACTGCTTAGAATTTAAAGCTTACTTGTTTCACAAGTAGTCCCTTCGTAGCCAGGATCACAATCGCACGTAAAGCTGTTAACTCCATCATTACAAGTTCCTGTACTCGCGCAAGAAGTAGTAGTACAATCGTCGGTATCTGTGCAAATTGAGTTCAAAAGACAAGGAGTCGTATTAAAACAATGATCAAACTAATCTCCATGTTGACATACTTATATTTATTTCACAGATAACAGGTCGATCTAGTCAAAACTGGTAACTTAAATAAGACTAATGACAATGAAGGATAGAGTTACTTCATTTGTAAAACTATCGATAAATAAATCTATCAAAGTAAAAGGGAGTGAAAAACTCTTGTAATGTTTGAATCTTTTCCAAAATCGTGGCCTATGAAAAAAACTTATTTCTTGAAAAATATCGTTAACTCATCAATATTAATGGGCACCTGACCGATGAAAAAGATCAGAAAGCAAGTGATTTTCAATTTCTGCTGAAACCAATGTGATAATGAATGAGAGTTTACATATACATGGTGTGCGTCTCAATACACCTTAGCGCTAAAATTGAATTCGCTATCATCTCAATGAAATATGTCAGTCTAAATGTATCCTAAAACAATTCTTTATTAATAGAGATCGCTGTACTTTCACGTCCATGGTGACTCTCAGGTAAGAGAAACATCCAAAATTTCCTTAACAGTCACTAGAATTTTTTTTTTTTATGTTTCCTTGTTTGCTTTTTCCCTAAAATTTCTCGATGAGCAACGAGTAAGAACCTCATTGAATTTTGCTTTACATTATCAGTGCATATATGTGGGTATGTAAACTGCTTAGAATTTAAAGCTTACTTGTTTCACATGTAGTCCCTTCGTAGCCAGGATCACAATCGCACGTAAAGCTGTTAACTCCATCATTACAAGTTCCTGTACTCGCGCAAGAAGTAGTAGTACAATCGTCGGTATCTGTGCAAATTGAGTTCAAAAGACAAGGAGTCGTATTAAAACAATGATCAAACTAATCTCCATGTTGACATACTTATATTTATTTCACAGATAACAGGTCGATCTAGTCAAAACTGGTAACTTAAATAAGACTAATGACAATGAAGGATAGAGTTACTTCATTTGTAAAACTATCGATAAATAAATCTATCAAAGTAAAAGGGAGTGAAAAACTCTTGTAATGTTTGAATCTTTTCCAAAATCGTGGCCTATGAAAAAAACTTATTTCTTGAAAAATATCGTTAACTCATCAATATTAATGGGCACCTGACCGATGAAAAAGATCAGAAAGCAAGTGATTTTCAATTTCTGCTGAAACCAATGTGATAATGAATGAGAGTTTACATATACATGGTGTGCGTCTCAATACACCTTAGCGCTAAAATTGAATTCGCTATCATCTCAATGAAATATGTGACTCTCAGGTAAGAGAAACATCCAAAATTTCCTTAACAGTCACTAGAATTTTTTTTTTTATGTTTCCTTGTTTGCTTTTTCCCTAAAATTTCTCGATGAGCAACGAGTAAGAACCTCATTGAATTTTGCTTTACATTATCAGTGCATATATGTGGGTATGTAAACTGCTTAGAATTTAAAGCTTACTTGTTTCACAAGTAGTCCCTTCGTAGCCAGGATCACAATCGCACGTAAAGCTGTTAACTCCATCATTACAAGTTCCTGTACTCGCGCAAGAAGTAGTAGTACAATCGTCGGTATCTGTGCAAATTGAGTTCAAAAGACAAGGAGTCGTATTAAAACAATGATCAAACTAATCTCCATGTTGACATACTTATATTTATTTCACAGATAACAGGTCGATCTAGTCAAAACTGGTAACTTAAATAAGACTAATGACAATGAAGGATAGAGTTACTTCATTTGTAAAACTATCAATAAATAAATCTATCAAAGTAAAAGGGAGTGAAAAACTCTTGTAATGTTTGAATCTTTTCCAAAATCGTGGCCTATGAAAAAAACTTATTTCTTGAAAAATATCGTTAACTCATCAATATTAATGGGCACCTGACCGATGAAAAAGATCAGAAAGCAAGTGATTTTCAATTTCTGCTGAAACCAATGTGATAATGAATGAGAGTTTACATATACATGGTGTGCGTCTCAATACACCTTAGCGCTAAAATTGAATTCGCTATCATCTCAATGAAATATGTCAGTCTAAATGTATCCTAAAACAGTTCTTTATTAATAGAGATCGCTGTACTTTCACGTCCATGGTGACTCTCAGGTAAGAGAAACATCCAAAATTTCCTTAACAGTCACTAGAATTTTTTTTTTTAATGTTTCCTTGTTTGCTTTGTACCTAAAATTTCTCGATGAGCAACGAGTAAGAACCTCATTGAATTTTGCTTTACATTATCAGTGCATATATGTGGGTATGTAAACTGCTTAGAATTTAAAGCTTACTTGTTTCACATGCAGTCCCTTCGTAGCCAGGATCACAATCGCACGTAAAGCTGTTAACTCCATCATTACAAGTTCCTGTACTCGCGCAAGAAGTAGTAGTACAATCGTCGGTATCTGTGCAAATTGAGTTCAAAAGACAAGGAGTCGTATTAAAACAATGATCAAACTAATCTCCATGTTGACATACTTATATTTATTTCACAGATAACAGGTCGATCTAGTCAAAACTGGTAACTTAAATAAGACTAATGACAATGAAGAATAGAGTTACTTCATTTGTAAAACTATCGATAAATAAATCTATCAAAGTAAAAGGGAGTGAAAAACTCTTGTAATGTTTGAATCTTTTCCAAAATCGTGGCCTATGAAAAAAACTTATTTCTTGAAAAATATCATAAACTCATCAATATTAATGGGCACCTGACCGATGAAAAAGATCAGAAAGCAAGTGATTTTCAATTTCTGCTGAAACCAATGTGATAATGAATGAGAGTTTACATATACATGGTGTGCGTCTCAATACACCTTAGCGCTAAAATTGAATTCGCTATCATCTCAATGAAATATGTCAGTCTAAATGTATCCTAAAACAGTTCTTTATTAATAGAGATCGCTGTACTTTCACGTCCATGGTGACTCTCAGGTAAGAGAAACATCCAAAATTTCCTTAACAGTCACTAGAATTTTTTTTTTTTATGTTTCCTTGTTTGCTTTGTACCTAAAATTTCTCGATGAGCAACGAGTAAGAACCTCATTGAATTTTGCTTTACATTATCAGTGCATATATGTGGGTATGTAAACTGCTTAGAATTTAAAGCTTACTTGTTTCACATGCAGTCCCTTCGTAGCCAGGATCACAATCGCACGTAAAGCTGTTAACTCCATCATTACAAGTTCCTGTACTCGCGCAAGAAGTAGTAGTACAATCGTCGGTATCTGTGCAAATTGAGTTCAAAAGACAAGGAGTCGTATTAAAACAATGATCAAACTAATCTCCATGTTGACATACTTATATTTATTTCACAGATAACAGGTCGATCTAGTCAAAACTGGTAACTTAAATAAGACTAATGACAATGAAGAATAGAGTTACTTCATTTGTAAAACTATCGATAAATAAATCTATCAAAGTAAAAGGGAGTGAAAAACTCTTGTAATGTTTGAATCTTTTCCAAAATCGTGGCCTATGAAAAAAACTTATTTCTTGAAAAATATCATAAACTCATCAATATTAATGGGCACCTGACCGATGAAAAAGATCAGAAAGCAAGTGATTTTCAATTTCTGCTGAAACCAATGTGATAATGAATGAGAGTTTACATATACATGGTGTGCGTCTCAATACACCTTAGCGCTAAAATTGAATTCGCTATCATCTCAATGAAATATGTCAGTCTAAATGTATCCTAAAACAGTTCTTTATTAATAGAGATCGCTGTACTTTCACGTCCATGGTGACTTTCAGGTAAGAGAAACATCCAAAATTTCCTTAACAGTCACTAGAATTTTTTTTTTTTTATGTTTCCTTGTTTGCTTTGTACCTAAAATTTCTCGATGAGCAACGAGTAAGAACCTCATTGAATTTTGCTTTACATTATCAGTGCATATATGTGGGTATGTAAACTGCTTAGAATTTAAAGCTTACTTGTTTCACATGCAGTCCCTTCGTAGCCAGGATCACAATCGCACGTAAAGCTGTTAACTCCATCATTACAAGTTCCTGTACTCGCGCAAGAAGTAGTAGTACAATCGTCGGTATCTGTGCAAATTGAGTTCAAAAGACAAGGAGTCGTATTAAAACAATGATCAAACTAATCTCCATGTTGACATACTTATATTTATTTCACAGATAACAGGTCGATCTAGTCAAAAATGGTAACTTAAATAAGACTAATGACAATGAAGAATAGAGTTACTTCATTTGTAAAACTATCGATAAATAAATCTATCAAAGTAAAAGGGAGTGAAAAACTCTTGTAATGTTTGAATCTTTTCCAAAATCGTGGCCTATGAAAAAAACTTATTTCTTGAAAAATATCATAAACTCATCAATATTAATGGGCACCTGACCGATGAAAAAGATCAGAAAGCAAGTGATTTTCAATTTCTGCTGAAACCAATGTGATAATGAATGAGAGTTTACATATACATGGTGTGCGTCTCAATACACCTTAGCGCTAAAATTGAATTCGCTATCATCTCAATGAAATATGTCAGTCTAAATGTATCCTAAAACAGTTCTTTATTAATAGAGATCGCTGTACTTTCACGTCCATGGTGACTCTCAGGTAAGAGAAACATCCAAAATTTCCTTAACAGTCACTAGAATTTTTTTTTTTTATGTTTCCTTGTTTGCTTTGTACCTAAAATTTCTCGATGAGCAACGAGTAAGAACCTCATTGAATTTTGCTTTACATTATCAGTGCATATATGTGGGTATGTAAACTGCTTAGAATTTAAAGCTTACTTGTTTCACATGTAGTCCCTTCGTAGCCAGGATCACAATCGCACGTAAAGCTGTTAACTCCATCATTACAAGTTCCTGTACTCGCGCAAGAAGTAGTAGTACAATCGTCGGTATCTGTGCAAATTGAGTTCAAAAGACAAGGAGTCGTATTAAAACAATGATCAAACTAATCTCCATGTTGACATACTTATATTTATTTCACAGATAACAGGTCGATCTAGTCAAAACTGGTAACTTAAATAAGACTAATGACAATGAAGGATAGAGTTACTTCATTTGTAAAACTATCGATAAATAAATCTATCAAAGTAAAAGGGAGTGAAAAACTCTTGTAATGTTTGAATCTTTTCCAAAATCGTGGCCTATGAAAAAAACTTATTTCTTGAAAAATATCATAAACTCATCAATATTAATGGGCACCTGACCGATGAAAAAGATCAGAAAGCAAGTGATTTTCAATTTCTGCTGAAACCAATGTGATAATGAATGAGAGTTTACATATACATGGTGTGCGTCTCAATACACCTTAGCGCTAAAATTGAATTCGCTATCATCTCAATGAAATATGTCAGTCTAAATGTATCCTAAAACAGTTCTTTATTAATAGAGATCGCTGTACTTTCACGTCCATGGTGACTCTCAGGTAAGAGAAACATCCAAAATTTCCCTAACAGTCACTAGAATTTTTTTTTTTTATGTTTTCTTGTTTGCTTTTTCCCTAAAATTTCTCGATGAGCAACGAGTAAGAACCTCATTGAATTTTGCTTTACATTATCAGTGCATATATGTGGGTATGTAAACTGCTTAGAATTTAAAGCTTACTTGTTTCACAAGTAGTCCCTTCGTAGCCAGGATCACAATCGCACGTAAAGCTGTTAACTCCATCATTACAAGTTCCTGTACTCGCGCAAGAAGTAGTAGTACAATCGTCGGTATCTGTGCAAATTGAGTTCAAAAGACAAGGAGTCGTATTAAAACAATGATCAAACTAATCTCCATGTTGACATACTTATATTTATTTCACAGATAACAGGTCGATCTAGTCAAAACTGGTAACTTAAATAAGACTAATGACAATGAAGGATAGAGTTACTTCATTTGTAAAACTATCGATAAATAAATCTATCAAAGTAAAAGGGAGTGAAAAACTCTTGTAATGTTTGAATCTTTTCCAAAATCGTGGCCTATGAAAAAAACTTATTTCTTGAAAAATATCGTTAACTCATCAATATTAATGGGCACCTGACCGATGAAAAAGATCAGAAAGCAAGTGATTTTCAATTTCTGCTGAAACCAATGTGATAATGAATGAGAGTTTACATATACATGGTGTGCGTCTCAATACACCTTAGCGCTAAAATTGAATTCGCTATCATCTCAATGAAATATGTCAGTCTAAATGTATCCTAAAACAGTTCTTTATTAATAGAGATCGCTGTACTTTCACGTCCATGGTGACTCTCAGGTAAGAGAAACATCCAAAATTTCCTTAACAGTCACTAGAATTTTTTTTTTTAATGTTTCCTTGTTTGCTTTGTACCTAAAATTTCTCGATGAGCAACGAGTAAGAACCTCATTGAATTTTGCTTTACATTATCAGTGCATATATGTGGGTATGTAAACTGCTTAGAATTTAAAGCTTACTTGTTTCACATGCAGTCCCTTCGTAGCCAGGATCACAATCGCACGTAAAGCTGTTAACTCCATCATTACAAGTTCCTGTACTCGCGCAAGAAGTAGTAGTACAATCGTCGGTATCTGTGCAAATTGAGTTCAAAAGACAAGGAGTCGTATTAAAACAATGATCAAACTAATCTCCATGTTGACATACTTATATTTATTTCACAGATAACAGGTCGATCTAGTCAAAACTGGTAACTTAAATAAGACTAATGACAATGAAGAATAGAGTTACTTCATTTGTAAAACTATCGATAAATAAATCTATCAAAGTAAAAGGGAGTGAAAAACTCTTGTAATGTTTGAATCTTTTCCAAAATCGTGGCCTATGAAAAAAACTTATTTCTTGAAAAATATCATAAACTCATCAATATTAATGGGCACCTGACCGATGAAAAAGATCAGAAAGCAAGTGATTTTCAATTTCTGCTGAAACCAATGTGATAATGAATGAGAGTTTACATATACATGGTGTGCGTCTCAATACACCTTAGCGCTAAAATTGAATTCGCTATCATCTCAATGAAATATGTCAGTCTAAATGTATCCTAAAACAGTTCTTTATTAATAGAGATCGCTGTACTTTCACGTCCATGGTGACTCTCAGGTAAGAGAAACATCCAAAATTTCCTTAACAGTCACTAGAATTTTTTTTTTTTTTATGTTTCCTTGTTTGCTTTGTACCTAAAATTTCTCGATGAGCAACGAGTAAGAACCTCATTGAATTTTGCTTTACATTATCAGTGCATATATGTGGGTATGTAAACTGCTTAGAATTTAAAGCTTACTTGTTTCACATGTAGTCCCTTCGTAGCCAGGATCACAATCGCACGTAAAGCTGTTAACTCCATCATTACAAGTTCCTGTACTCGCGCAAGAAGTAGTAGTACAATCGTCGGTATCTGTGCAAATTGAGTTCAAAAGACAAGGAGTCGTATTAAAACAATGATCAAACTAATCTCCATGTTGACATACTTATATTTATTTCACAGATAACAGGTCGATCTAGTCAAAACTGGTAACTTAAATAAGACTAATGACAATGAAGGATAGAGTTACTTCATTTGTAAAACTATCGATAAATAAATCTATCAAAGTAAAAGGGAGTGAAAAACTCTTGTAATGTTTGAATCTTTTCCAAAATCGTGGCCTATGAAAAAAACTTATTTCTTGAAAAATATCATAAACTCATCAATATTAATGGGCACCTGACCGATGAAAAAGATCAGAAAGCAAGTGATTTTCAATTTCTGCTGAAACCAATGTGATAATGAATGAGAGTTTACATATACATGGTGTGCGTCTCAATACACCTTAGCGCTAAAATTGAATTCGCTATCATCTCAATGAAATATGTCAGTCTAAATGTATCCTAAAACAGTTCTTTATTAATAGAGATCGCTGTACTTTCACGTCCATGGTGACTCTCAGGTAAGAGAAACATCCAAAATTTCCCTAACAGTCACTAGAATTTTTTTTTTTTATGTTTCCTTGTTTGCTTTGTACCTAAAATTTCTCGATGAGCAACGAGTAAGAACCTCATTGAATTTTGCTTTACATTATCAGTGCATATATGTGGGTATGTAAACTGCTTAGAATTTAAAGCTTACTTGTTTCACAAGTAGTCCCTTCGTAGCCAGGATCACAATCGCACGTAAAGCTGTTAACTCCATCATTACAAGTTCCTGTACTCGCGCAAGAAGTAGTAGTACAATCGTCGGTATCTGTGCAAATTGAGTTCAAAAGACAAGGAGTCGTATTAAAACAATGATCAAACTAATCTCCATGTTGACATACTTATATTTATTTCACAGATAACAGGTCGATCTAGTCAAAACTGGTAACTTAAATAAGACTAATGACAATGAAGGATAGAGTTACTTCATTTGTAAAACTATCGATAAATAAATCTATCAAAGTAAAAGGGAGTGAAAAACTCTTGTAATGTTTGAATCTTTTCCAAAATCGTGGCCTATGAAAAAAACTTATTTCTTGAAAAATATCGTTAACTCATCAATATTAATGGGCACCTGACCGATGAAAAAGATCAGAAAGCAAGTGATTTTCAATTTCTGCTGAAACCAATGTGATAATGAATGAGAGTTTACATATACATGGTGTGCGTCTCAATACACCTTAGCGCTAAAATTGAATTCGCTATCATCTCAATGAAATATGTCAGTCTAAATGTATCCTAAAACAGTTCTTTATTAATAGAGATCGCTGTACTTTCACGTCCATGGTGACTCTCAGGTAAGAGAAACATCCAAAATTTCCCTAACAGTCACTAGAATTTTTTTTTTTTTATGTTTCCTTGTTTGCTTTGTACCTAAAATTTCTCGATGAGCAACGAGTAAGAACCTCATTGAATTTTGCTTTACATTATCAGTGCATATATGTGGGTATGTAAACTGCTTAGAATTTAAAGCTTACTTGTTTCACAGGTAGTCCCTTCGTAGCCAGGATCACAATCGCACGTAAAGCTGTTAACTCCATCATTACAAGTTCCTGTACTCGCGCAAGAAGTAGTAGTACAATCGTCGGTATCTGTGCAAATTGAGTTCAAAAGACAAGGAGTCGTATTAAAACAATGATCAAACTAATCTCCATGTTGACATACTTATATTTATTTCACAGATAACAGGTCGATCTAGTCAAAACTGGTAACTTAAATAAGACTAATGACAATGAAGAATAGAGTTACTTCATTTGTAAAACTATCGATAAATAAATCTATCAAAGTAAAAGGGAGTGAAAAACTCTTGTAATGTTTGAATCTTTTCCAAAATCGTGGCCTATGAAAAAAACTTATTTCTTGAAAAATATCATAAACTCATCAATATTAATGGGCACCTGACCGATGAAAAAGATCAGAAAGCAAGTGATTTTCAATTTCTGCTGAAACCAATGTGATAATGAATGAGAGTTTACTTATACATGGTGTGCGTCTCAATACACCTTAGCGCTAAAATTGAATTCGCTATCATCTCAATGAAATATGTCAGTCTAAATGTATCCTAAAACAGTTCTTTATTAATAGAGATCGCTGTACTTTCACGTCCATGGTGACTCTCAGGTAAGAGAAACATCCAAAATTTCCCTAACAGTCACTAGAATTTTTTTTTTTTTATGTTTCCTTGTTTGCTTTTTCCCTAAAATTTCTCGATGAGCAACGAGTAAGAACCTCATTGAATTTTGCTTTACATTATCAGTGCATATATGTGGGTATGTAAACTGCTTAGAATTTAAAGCTTACTTGTTTCACAAGTAGTCCCTTCGTAGCCAGGATCACAATCGCACGTAAAGCTGTTAACTCCATCATTACAAGTTCCTGTACTCGCGCAAGAAGTAGTAGTACAATCGTCGGTATCTGTGCAAATTGAGTTCAAAAGACAAGGAGTCGTATTAAAACAATGATCAAACTAATCTCCATGTTGACATACTTATATTTATTTCACAGATAACAGGTCGATCTAGTCAAAACTGGTAACTTAAATAAGACTAATGACAATGAAGGATAGAGTTACTTCATTTGTAAAACTATCGATAAATAAATCTATCAAAGTAAAAGGGAGTGAAAAACTCTTGTAATGTTTGAATCTTTTCCAAAATCGTGGCCTATGAAAAAAACTTATTTCTTGAGAAATATCGTTAACTCATCAATATTAATGGGCACCTGACCGATGAAAAAGATCAGAAAGCAAGTGATTTTCAATTTCTGCTGAAACCAATGTGATAATGAATGAGAGTTTACATATACATGGTGTGCGTCTCAATACACCTTAGCGCTAAAATTGAATTCGCTATCATCTCAATGAAATATGTCAGTCTAAATGTATCCTAAAACAGTTCTTTATTAATAGAGATCGCTGTAATTTCACGTCCATGGTGACTCTCAGGTAAGAGAAACATCCAAAATTTCCCTAACAGTCACTAGAATTTTTTTTTTTTATGTTTCCTTGTTTGCTTTGTACCTAAAATTTCTCGATGAGCAACGAGTAAGAACCTCATTGAATTTTGCTTTACATTATCAGTGCATATATGTGGGTATGTAAACTGCTTAGAATTTAAAGCTTACTTGTTTCACAGGTAGTCCCTTCGTAGCCAGGATCACAATCGCACGTAAAGCTGTTAACTCCATCATTACAAGTTCCTGTACTCGCGCAAGAAGTACTAGTACAATCGTCGGTATCTGTGCAAATTGAGTTCAAAAGACAAGGAGTCGTATTAAAACAATGATCAAACTAATCTCCATGTTGACATACTTATATTTATTTCACAGATAACAGGTCGATCTAGTCAAAACTGGTAACTTAAATAAGACTAATGACAATGAAGGATAGAGTTACTTCATTTGTAAAACTATCGATAAATAAATCTATCAAAGTAAAAGGGAGTGAAAAACTCTTGTAATGTTTGAATCTTTTCCAAAATCGTGGCCTATGAAAAAAACTTATTTCTTGAAAAATATCGTTAACTCATCAATATTAATGGGCACCTGACCGATGAAAAAGATCAGAAAGCAAGTGATTTTCAATTTCTGCTGAAACCAATGTGATAATGAATGAGAGTTTACATATACATGGTGTGCGTCTCAATACACCTTAGCGCTAAAATTGAATTCGCTATCATCTCAATGAAATATGTCAGTCTAAATGTATCCTAAAACAGTTCTTTATTAATAGAGATCGCTGTCCTTTCACGTCCATGGTGACTCTCAGGTAAGAGAAACATCCAAAATTTCCCTAACAGTCACTAGAATTTTTTTTTTTTATGTTTCCTTGTTTGCTTTGTACCTAAAATTTCTCGATGAGCAACGAGTAAGAACCTCATTGAATTTTGCTTTACATTATCAGTGCATATATGTGGGTATGTAAACTGCTTAGAATTTAAAGCTTACTTGTTTCACAAGTAGTCCCTTCGTAGCCAGGATCACAATCGCACGTAAAGCTGTTAACTCCATCATTACAAGTTCCTGTACTCGCGCAAGAAGTAGTAGTACAATCGTCGGTATCTGTGCAAATTGAGTTCAAAAGACAAGGAGTCGTATTAAAACAATGATCAAACTAATCTCCATGTTGACATACTTATATTTATTTCACAGATAACAGGTCGATCTAGTCAAAACTGGTAACTTAAATAAGACTAATTACAATGAAGAATAGAGTTACTTCATTTGTAAAACTATCGATAAATAAATCTATCAAAGTAAAAGGGAGTGAAAAACTCTTGTAATGTTTGAATCTTTTCCAAAATCGTGGCCTATGAAAAAAACTTATTTCTTGAAAAATATCATAAACTCATCAATATTAATGGGCACCTGACCGATGAAAAAGATCAGAAAGCAGTTGATTTTCAATTTCTGCTGAAACCAATGTGATAATGAATGAGAGTTTACTTATACATGGTGTGCGTCTCAATACACCTTAGCGCTAAAATTGAATTCGCTATCATCTCAATGAAATATGTCAGTCTAAATGTATCCTAAAACAGTTCTTTATTAATAGAGATCGCTGTACTTTCACGTCCATGGTGACTCTCAGGTAAGAGAAACATCCAAAATTTCCCTAACAGTCACTAGAATTTTTTTTTTTTTATGTTTCCTTGTTTGCTTTTTCCCTAAAATTTCTCGATGAGCAACGAGTAAGAACCTCATTGAATTTTGCTTTACATTATCAGTGCATATATGTGGGTATGTAAACTGCTTAGAATTTAAAGCTTACTTGTTTCACAAGTAGTCCCTTCGTAGCCAGGATCACAATCGCACGTAAAGCTGTTAACTCCATCATTACAAGTTCCTGTACTCGCGCAAGAAGTAGTAGTACAATCGTCGGTATCTGTGCAAATTGAGTTCAAAAGACAAGGAGTCGTATTAAAACAATGATCAAACTAATCTCCATGTTGACATACTTATATTTATTTCACAGATAACAGGTCGATCTAGTCAAAACTGGTAACTTAAATAAGACTAATGACAATGAAGGATAGAGTTACTTCATTTGTAAAACTATCGATAAATAAATCTATCAAAGTAAAAGGGAGTGAAAAACTCTTGTAATGTTTGAATCTTTTCCAAAATCGTGGCCTATGAAAAAAACTTATTTCTTGAGAAATATCGTTAACTCATCAATATTAATGGGCACCTGACCGATGAAAAAGATCAGAAAGCAAGTGATTTTCAATTTCTGCTGAAACCAATGTGATAATGAATGAGAGTTTACATATACATGGTGTGCGTCTCAATACACCTTAGCGCTAAAATTGAATTCGCTATCATCTCAATGAAATATGTCAGTCTAAATGTATCCTAAAACAGTTCTTTATTAATAGAGATCGCTGTAATTTCACGTCCATGGTGACTCTCAGGTAAGAGAAACATCCAAAATTTCCCTAACAGTCACTAGAATTTTTTTTTTTTTATGTTTCCTTGTTTGCTTTGTACCTAAAATTTCTCGATGAGCAACGAGTAAGAACCTCATTGAATTTTGCTTTACATTATCAGTGCATATATGTGGGTATGTAAACTGCTTAGAATTTAAAGCTTACTTGTTTCACAGGTAGTCCCTTCGTAGCCAGGATCACAATCGCACGTAAAGCTGTTAACTCCATCATTACAAGTTCCTGTACTCGCGCAAGAAGTAGTAGTACAATCGTCGGTATCTGTGCAAATTGAGTTCAAAAGACAAGGAGTCGTATTAAAACAATGATCAAACTAATCTCCATGTTGACATACTTATATTTATTTCACAGATAACAGGTCGATCTAGTCAAAACTGGTAACTTAAATAAGACTAATGACAATGAAGGATAGAGTTACTTCATTTGTAAAACTATCGATAAATAAATCTATCAAAGTAAAAGGGAGTGAAAAACTCTTGTAATGTTTGAATCTTTTCCAAAATCGTGGCCTATGAAAAAAACTTATTTCTTGAGAAATATCGTTAACTCATCAATATTAATGGGCACCTGACCGATGAAAAAGATCAGAAAGCAAGTGATTTTCAATTTCTGCTGAAACCAATGTGATAATGAATGAGAGTTTACATATACATGGTGTGCGTCTCAATACACCTTAGCGCTAAAATTGAATTCGCTATCATCTCAATGAAATATGTCAGTCTAAATGTATCCTAAAACAGTTCTTTATTAATAGAGATCGCTGTCCTTTCACGTCCATGGTGACTCTCAGGTAAGAGAAACATCCAAAATTTCCCTAACAGTCACTAGAATTTTTTTTTTTTATGTTTCCTCGTTTGCTTTGTACCTAAAATTTCTCGATGAGCAACGAGTAAGAACCTCATTGAATTTTGCTTTACATTATCAGTGCATATATGTGGGTATGTAAACTGCTTAGAATTTAAAGCTTACTTGTTTCACAGGTAGTCCCTTCGTAGCCAGGATCACAATCGCACGTAAAGCTGTTAACTCCATCATTACAAGTTCCTGTACTCGCGCAAGAAGTAGTAGTACAATCGTCGGTATCTGTGCAAATTGAGTTCAAAAGACAAGGAGTCGTATTAAAACAATGATCAAACTAATCTCCATGTTGACATACTTATATTTATTTCACAGATAACAGGTCGATCTAGTCAAAACTGGTAACTTAAATAAGACTAATGACAATGAAGAATAGAGTTACTTCATTTGTAAAACTATCGATAAATAAATCTATCAAAGTAAAAGGGAGTGAAAAACTCTTGTAATGTTTGAATCTTTTCCAAAATCGTGGCCTATGAAAAAAACTTATTTCTTGAGAAATATCGTTAACTCATCAATATTAATGGGCACCTGACCGATGAAAAAGATCAGAAAGCAAGTGATTTTCAATTTCTGCTGAAACCAATGTGATAATGAATGAGAGTTTACATATACATGGTGTGCGTCTCAATACACCTTAGCGCTAAAATTGAATTCGCTATCATCTCAATGAAATATGTCAGTCTAAATGTATCCTAAAACAGTTCTTTATTAATAGAGATCGCTGTCCTTTCACGTCCATGGTGACTCTCAGGTAAGAGAAACATCAAAAATTTCCCTAACAGTCACTAGAATTTTTTTTTTTTATGTTTCCTTGTTTGCTTTGTACCTAAAATTTCTCGATGAGCAACGAGTAAGAACCTCATTGAATTTTGCTTTACATTATCAGTGCATATATGTGGGTATGTAAACTGCTTAGAATTTAAAGCTTACTTGTTTCACAGGTAGTCCCTTCGTAGCCAGGATCACAATCGCACGTAAAGCTGTTAACTCCATCATTACAAGTTCCTGTACTCGCGCAAGAAGTAGTAGTACAATCGTCGGTATCTGTGCAAATTGAGTTCAAAAGACAAGGAGTCGTATTAAAACAATGATCAAACTAATCTCCATGTTGACATACTTATATTTATTTCACAGATAACAGGTCGATCTAGTCAAAACTGGTAACTTAAATAAGACTAATGACAATGAAGAATAGAGTTACTTCATTTGTAAAACTATCGATAAATAAATCTATCAAAGTAAAAGGGAGTGAAAAACTCTTGTAATGTTTGAATCTTTTCCAAAATCGTGGCCTATGAAAAAAACTTATTTCTTGAAAAATATCATAAACTCATCAATATTAATGGGCACCTGACCGATGAAAAAGATCAGAAAGCAGTTGATTTTCAATTTCTGCTGAAACCAATGTGATAATGAATGAGAGTTTACATATACATGGTGTGCGTCTCAATACACCTTAGCGCTAAAATTGAATTCGCTATCATCTCAATGAAATATGTCAGTCTAAATGTATCCTAAAACAGTTCTTTATTAATAGAGATCGCTGTACTTTCACGTCCATGGTGACTCTCAGGTAAGAGAAACATCCAAAATTTCCCTAACAGTCACTAGAATTTTTTTTTTTTATGTTTCCTTGTTTGCTTTGTACCTAAAATTTCTCGATGAGCAACGAGTAAGAACCTCATTGAATTTTGCTTTACATTATCAGTGCATATATGTGGGTATGTAAACTGCTTAGAATTTAAAGCTTACTTGTTTCACAGGTAGTCCCTTCGTAGCCAGGATCACAATCGCACGTAAAGCTGTTAACTCCATCATTACAAGTTCCTGTACTCGCGCAAGAAGTAGTAGTACAATCGTCGGTATCTGTGCAAATTGAGTTCAAAAGACAAGGAGTCGTATTAAAACAATGATCAAACTAATCTCCATGTTGACATACTTATATTTATTTCACAGATAACAGGTCGATCTAGTCAAAACTGGTAACTTAAATAAGACTAATTACAATGAAGAATAGAGTTACTTCATTTGTAAAACTATCGATAAATAAATCTATCAAAGTAAAAGGGACTGAAAAACTCTTGTAATGTTTGAATCTTTTTCAAAATCGTGGCCTATGAAAAAAACTAATTTCTTGAAAAATATCATTAACTCATCAATATTAATGGGCACCTGACCGATGAAAAAGATCAGAAAGCAAGTGATTTTCAATTTCTGCTGAAACCTATGTGATAATGAATGAGAGTTTACATATACATGGTGTGCGTCTCAATACACCTTAGCGCCAAGATTGGATTCACTATGATCTCAATGAAATATCTCAGTCTACATGTATCCTAAAACAGTTCTTTAGTAATAGAGATCGCTGTCCTTTTACGTCTGGTGACTCTCGGGTAAGAGAAACATCCAAAATTTCCCTAACAGTCACTAGAAATTTCTTTTTTTATGTTTTCTTGTTTGCTCTGTACCTAAAATTTCTTGATGAGCAACGAGTAAGAATTTCATTGGATTTTGTTTTTACATCATCAGTGTATATATGGTGGCCCTGAAGGGACATCGCGAATAGACTAAATCGTGAAAAATATGCGATAAAATTCACGATATCGTCAATTTTATCGCATATTTTTCACGAAGAAATTCACGAAATTGACGATATCGTGAACTTTATCGTGAACTTTTCACGATGAAATTGACGATATCGTCAATTTTATCGTGTACTCTATCGTGTACTCTATTGTGTACTCTCCTGACGGGCGCTTCGTAAACAAAACCAGCCCTAGCTGGGGGAGACAGAGAGAAGGAAAAAAGGGAAAGGGAAAGAGAAGATAAAAGGAAAGAAAGAATAATAAGAAGAAAAGAGGGAAACGGGGGGGGGGCGAAGGGCTCTTGCCTCCTCCTCACTCCCCCCCCCCCCCCGCCAAAAAATAAATAAGGAGAGAGAGAAGGGAAAGGGAAAGGGAAAGAAAATATAAAAGGAAAGAAAGAAGAGGAAGAAGGAAAGAGGGAAACGGGGGAAGGGCGAAAGGCTCTTACCTCCCCCCCCCCCCGCCAAAAAAATAAATAAGAGAGAGAGAGAGAGAGAAGGAAAAAGGAAAGAAAGAAGAGGAATAAGAGGGAAACAGGGGAAGGGCGAATGGCTCTTGCCTCCTCCCCCCCCCCCCCCCGCCAAAAATAAATAAGAGAGATAAGGGAAAGGGAAAGAAAATATAAAAGGAAAGAAAGAAGAGGAATAAGAAGGAAAGAGGGAAACGGGGGAAGAGCGAAGGGCTCTTGCCTCCTCCCTCCCCACCCCCCGCCAAAAAAATAAATAAGAGATATAGAGAGAAGGGAAAGGGAAAGGGAAAGAGAAGACAAAAGGAAAGAAAGAAGAGGAAGAAGAAGAAGAAAAGAGGGAAACGGGGGCGAAGGGCTCTTGCATCACCCGCCCAAAAAATAAATAAGAGAGAGAGAGAGAGAGAGAAGGGAAAGGGAAAGAGAATAAAAAAGGAAAGGAAGAAGAATAAGAAGAAAAGAGGGGCTCTTGCCTCCTTCCCCCCCCCCCTCCCGCGCCAACAAATAAATAGGAGAGAGAGAGAGAGATAGAGAGAAGGGAAAGGGAAAGGGAAAGAAAATATAAAAGGAAAGAAAGAAGAAGAAGACGGAAAGAGGGAAACGGGGGAAGGGCGAAAGGCTCTTACCTCCCCCCCCCCCCCCGCCAAAAAAATAAGTAAGAGAGAGAGAGAGAGAAGGGAAAAGGAAAGAAAGAAGAGGAATAAGCGGGAAACAGGGGAAGGGCGAAGGGCTCTTGCCTCCTCTCCCCCCGCCCCGCCAAAAATAAATAAGAGAGAGAAGGGAAAGTGAAAGAAAATATAAAAGGAAAGAAAGAAGAGGAATAAGAAGGAAAGAGGGAAACGGGGGAAGGGCGAAGGGCTCTTGCCTCCTCCCTCCCCACCCCCCGCCAAAAAAATAAATAAGAGATAGAGAGAGAAGGGAAAGGGAAAGGGAAAGAGAAGATAAAAGGAAAGAAAGAAGAGGAAGAAAAGAAGAAAAGAAGGAAACGGGGGCGAAGGGCTCTTGCATCCCCCCGCCCAAAAAATAAATAAGAGAGAGAGAGAGAAGGGAAAGGGAAAGAGAATAAAAAAGGAAAGGAAGAAGAATAAGAAGAAAAGAGGGGCTCTTGCCTCCTTCCCCCTCCCCCCCTCCCGCGCCAACAAATAAATAGGAGAGAGAGAGAGAGATAGAGAGAAGGGAAAGGGAAAGGGAAAGAAAATATAAAAGGAAAGAAAGAAGAAGAAGACGGAAAGAGGGAAACGGGGGAAGGGCGAAAGGCTCTTACCTCCCCCTCCCCCCTCCCGCCATAAAGGGAAAGAGAAGGGAGAGGGAAAGAAAATATAAAAGGAAAGAAAGAAGAGGAAAAAGAATAGGAAAAGAGGGAAACAGGGGCGAAGGGCTCTTGCCTCCTTTCTTTTCTTTCCTATTCTCCCTCTTTTTCTTTTTTCTCTTCTTTCTTCTCTTTCCCTTTCCTTCTCTCTCTCTCTCTCTTATTTATTTTTTGGCGGGGGGCGGGGGGACGAGGCAAAAGCCCTTTGCCCCCGTTTCCCTCTTTTCTTCTTCTTCCTCTTCTTTCTTTCCTTTTATCTTCTCTTTCCCTTTCCCTTCTCTCTCTCTCTCTGATTTATTTTTTGGCGGGGGGGGGAGGGGGGGGGGGGGCAAGAGTCCTTCGCCCTTCCCCCGTTTTCCTCTTTTCTTCTTCTTCCTCCTCTTTCTTTCCTTTTATCTTCTCTTTCCCTTTCCCTTTCCCTTCTCTCTCTCTCTCTGATTTATTTTTTGGCGGGGAGGGGGGGGGGGGGAGTGAGGAGGAGGCAAGAGCCCTTCGCCCCCCCCCCCCCCGTTTCCCTCTTTTCTTCTTATTATTCTTTCTTTCCTTTTATCTTCTCTTTCCCTTTCCCTTTTTTCCTTCTCTCTGTCTCCCCCAGCTAGGGCTGGTTTTGTTTACGAAGCGCCCGTCAGGAGAGTACACGATAGAGTACACGATAGAGTACACGATAAAATTGACGATATCGTCAATTTCATCGTGAAAAGTTCACGATAAAGTTCACGATATCGTCAATTTCGTGAATTTCTTCGTAAAAAATATGCGATAAAATTGACGATATCGTGAATTTTATCGCATATTTTTCACGATTTAGTCTATTCGCGATGTCCCTTCAGGGCCACCATACATATATGTGGGTATGTAATCTGTTTAGAATTTAAATCTTACTTGTTTCACAGGTAGTCCCTTCGTAGCCAGCATCACAATCGCACGTAAAGGTGTTAACTCCATCAATACAAGTTCCTGTACTCGCGCAAGAAGTGGTAGTACAATCGTCGATATCTTTGCACGGAAAAATTGATTCGAAAAAATGTCACCATCCATTGCTAATTTAAAAAGTTAAATGTCTAGTTAAGATTAAATCGTTATCATTAATAAAACAGTTTATTTTACTGTAACAGAAATGGATTTTAATTTTAAGGTGTGTTTTTGATTTCGTGATCATGCACTACTCGTATTAAAGTCAGAGCATCATGGATCAAAACAAGTTTAAAGATTTCTCTACAAGGTGGCACCAAATTAATAATACATCCTCACCAGTGCAAGAAATGTCATCGGTGCCTAGTAGAGTGCATTGAACAAAGACAGTCACACACGCGCACACGCACACACACACACGCACACACAATACACACAGCACACATGGTGACAATTGTTTCATAATTAACCGGGTTTTTTTTATTGTGTATTGATTTTTATCAAGATAGCTGAATATTTAAGTGGCATAATCCTAAAAACCTTTTTCTCTTTTGTTCACCTACACTACCACCATCATGTCATCATCATCAGCATTACGTTTTTACGCGTTTTTTACAAACCTGGTTTGTAAAAACGCGTCGAAACGCGTCCTATGACGCACGAAAACCAAGGTTTGTCGACAAACATCCTTTGTGAATTCGGGCCTAAGTGTCTGTTCTTGCCTTTAAAGACGAGGGCAGACTCTTTTGACGAGCGAGGCCCTGGGTTTATGCAAAGTCCGACCTCCGCTCGGGGTCAGTCTAGGGTTACACGCGACTGAGTGTCTGTCCTTGCCGTTACGTAAGACAATGACATACTCCCTAGACGAAGGTGGCCCTGGGCTAGTAGAAATTCCAGAATTGCTCGAGGACGAAAAAACAGCGTTAACGGAGGACGCGCAGGCTCTGCCGAAAAACATTTTGTAAATTAGTTTGACTTGCACAGGCAACAATATATCCCGAAATACTAATGAACTATGCGCATGATACAGACATATCTAAAGTCTTACAATATGTTAAATGAGATAATTAAAAGTAACTGAATATCTTTTTTGATTTTCTTATTTTTTCCAAAACCTTCACCTTAGATAGCAAAAATATTCTTCATTAAATGTATTTTCTGAATGAAGTTTCATGTGCTCCTGCAAGAAATAAAGGGAAAGGAAAGCAAAATTTTCATTTCTAGATCACAAATCATCAAATGGACGTTTTTCACAATATGAATGCATGCTTTTAAATGAAAATGCACTCCTATTATCCACATGTCTACTCGGAATCAAAAGAAGATGAGTTACTGCTCCAATTGATGGGGGAGGGGGCAAGTTTACAAAGCCAACCCTGGACCTGTTTTTAATTGCGGGTACATACCTGCCAAATGTTCCCATTTAATAGAAACATTCATGTTGGGGGAAAAGAAAAGAACATTTTCACCTTTGTATTCCTACATTATCAGATGCCTAATTTCTTATCCAAGTCATATTTTACTTATTCTTTGATCTTTTATGATTGAATTCATCTTCAACAGACTGTTAATAGTTTGACATTTTTGATATTTCATATAACATTTCCCAAACAATATTATCATAAAATATTAAAAATAATTCCTCTTTATACTACTTGTATATGTATTGAAGAATTTTTTAAATTTTTTTTTATTTCATTGTACAACACATTTTACCCTATGATATATTTAGAGTATGATCTCAGGTCAATACATGTATGATTTATATAATGAAATAGAATAATACAATATATTCAGAATAAAATATATTAAAAATAATAAATTTAAAATAAAATTAATTCAAATTATATTATTCAATGATTACCTTGCCCTTGGTCTGATATGAAACCGTGCCATCATTTGACTTAGTAAGTTTTTCCTTCAGGATGCTCTTTCCAAGGGCCTCATTTTGGGCTGAGGAGAGATCTTCTGTTGTGATTGTATCCGTTTGTTTTGAGTAGGTGTGATCATGTTTTTCATGGATGCAAGTGTGTTGTGTCGCGTTACTGTATGTGAGTTTTTTTATTACAAATTGTACATGAGATGATGGTTGAGTGTAATGTGGTGAGGTGATAATTTTTCACAAGAGTGACTGATGTATAGTGGAGTGGTGTACGACAGATAACACATGGAACACTAACACGATTTGCACTGACAAACAACTCATGTACACAACTCAAACAAAAAACATGTTCGCAAGTACTCACACAAGGGTTTACGAGTACACTACCGCATAGTTTACACAACATGAATTCTTCTGTGGGCATGAACTTAAACATTGAATACTCGGGGTAACTAGAAGAAAGTGCTGAGAAATGAGAGGTCATTGAGTGAGATGGGGTGGGTACTGGGGGTCTTCCACTTCTTCTTTTTTAGGGGGCCTGCCACCCTTGGACAAAGCAAAATTGAGTTTGCAAGTAGTACAAGACTCCTCAGTGCGTTTATGTCTCACCGAGTCATTTTTTGGCACTAATGGGTGAGACATTTGGCGCTTATTGGCATTGAAGAGCCTTGAGTAGCAGCGGAGACAAAATTGCTTTGGATGTACGAGGGGGTCATCATGTGAAAAATCATAATTAAATTTCTCCCACAACTGCAAATGATCTGAAATAAAAATATAAAAAAAGGCTGCTGAGAAATCCTAGCTCCTCAAAGTCTGCATACTTGGAGGAGAGCATCCCTGTCTGTCAAGACCACTCATGAATCACATTACACTATACAAGTACAACAACAATAACACGCACGTCACAATGACATACACAACAGGACGCCCAATTGCGCACATACGGTATGTAAACAAAGAGTGACCCTATTTTGATTGGAAAATTAAGTTGATCAAAAAAAAATTACAGCAATAAACCAAAATAATAACCCGAGTATTCAGTATTTCAAGAAAGCAAAAATCACCAATAGATAGTACAGAAAAACTTCAACAAACGTTTAACAGAGGTTTCTGATAATGATAATGAATGGGATAATAATTTGTGTACTTAAATTACTGTTGTCATCTCTCCCTTCGTACATGAACGGGACGTCAGACGTATGAAGGGATTTGTATGAATTTATGCTTGCTTGGACCTGGGACGTTCCTGGGAGAACTTCTATTTATGCATATTCATCGTTTGCCTAAACTTTTAGGCAATCATTTACTTGTTTTAAACTTTTTCCTTTGATGATGTCAGCTCATCACAGCGTGCCTAGCAACTTCAAATCTATTTTACGTCCCGCCACGAAGTGCGCCACGCACGTGCAAAGAGTGACAATGTAAACAATGGCGCAGAGCGCTAACTGTTCGTTGGCCTATGGACTAATTTGACTTCACATCCTTGAGTAGACTACCAGATCTAAATTGACTTCACATCCTTACCATTGCAAGCAGTGCTATCATCGTTTAATTCATATCCAGAGTCACACGGGCTACAGCTGTAAGAGCCAGGTGTGTTCGAACACATTCCATTTGCACAGAGCGTTGTATCCACCACGCACTCGTCAATATCTAAGAAAAGTAAACATTTGTTTTCACCCATAGCATGCAGTCAAGAGTTTTCTAAAGTTCTAATTGAATCAGCTTTTCATCTTAAATTGACACCAATTATTTTTTTCTCCATGCACTCTAGAATGTAGACTAGATCAAGATCTATAGAGGTAAAAAAGTAAAATGAATATCAAATGAAATCGTGAACGAATGCTACGAAAAGTCAACAAGAAATTGCCAATTTGTAAACAAAAATAGTGATTAGTCTTTACATTTTACTCTCCATTGCTAATTTAGAAAGTTAAATGTCCATTTCTGATTTAATAGTTTTCATTAAAGGCAGAGTGTACTTTAACAGAAGTGGATTTAAATTTCCTACTGACTTTTGGACTAAGATCATTCAGAGCATTCTGGATCAAAAGACTGTTAAAGATGCCACTAAAAAGTAAAATTTGACACTACTGAGTTAGACTACTAAATCTTATTTGACTTCACATCCTTACCATTGCAAGCAGTGCCATCATTAATTTATACATAACCAGAATTACAGGGGATACAGGTGTAAGAGCCATCTGTGTTCGAACACACTCTATTTGCAAAATTCTTTCATTTCGGGATGACAAATCAGCCTATGGGTTGTTTTACTTTGAAGACACTTTCGGTCGAACAGTTAAATCTTTACGATAAAGATGAAATATGCTACTCTAATCTTACCATAAAACATGTCTTAATAAATAGAGATCATTATGTGAATCACATTATTAATGCTATTCTTTTAATGACCATACACTCCTATCAATCATGTGTCTACTCGAAATCAAGATAAGTGTAGTTTCTGCTCCTAAATGTTAATAAACACTCTTAAGAAATTAAAAAATTGTTCAAATATATTTTTCTACAATTAATAACTGTTTTTAATTTGTATTTCTTTGTTCAACCTTTATTTATAATTTTGAGTTGAGCAAAAAGTGTACGTATTTTTGAGTTGAGCAAAAAGTGTACGTATGTTGGATATGATTCGAGTTAAAGCTTTACCTGTTCCACACAGGGTCCCAGTATAGCCATCAACACAGGCACAAGTAAACGAGTTTACATTATCAATGCATGTTCCTTCATGCATACAAGGAGTGCTATGACATTCGTCGATATCTGTGCAAAATGAGTTTTGAAGACAACGAATGGGATAACAGTGATGAGAAAATAATTTCCAGTTTGATATTCGTTTTATTTATTTGTCCAGATAATAGGAAAATAAAGTATCAACTGGTATTTAAAATGCAATGCAATCACAGTTCAGAAATGAATTAATTTGTAAAACTATTGAAAAAAAGTCTAATGAGGTAAGTGTCTACTCAGAATCAAAAGAACAAGACTTGTCTGTACTTTTACTTCTGTTGATTCTGATGTTTGGAAAACATTATATTATTTGTGTATCTAATGATATTATGTTTCTTTCTTTTTATCGGCGTGTTTGTCTCCGTATATCTTATTTCTTAATGAGCAACAAGTATTTTCAATTATATTTTGCTTTACATTAAAAGGGTATGCATGTAGGTATATGATCTGCTTTGACCTGATAGCTTACCTGTAGAACAACCAGGCCCAGTAAAGCCGGCATTGCAAGAAGCACATCTATAGCTGTTAACTCCATCAGTACATGTTTCATCATCCTCACAAGGACTGGTAGCACAATCGTCGATATCTGTGCAAATTGAGTTTTAAACATAATTAATGGGATAAAAGTGACGAGAAAATAATTTTTAAAGCATCCGATTCATCCTGTGTCTTTGGCAGATAAAAGGAAAATAGGAACTTTTATTTCAATGCAAATTATTCATTTGCTAATCTATAGAAAATTAATCGAGTGAGGTTAATAAACTAAATATCTGTTTATAACGTTCAAATCTTTCCAAATATCATGGCGATAGAAAGAAAACAATTTCTCGAAAAGAACTCAATGTCTGACAAACCTTGATGTGCCCCTGCAAAAAAATGTGGAACATCCTTTCCAACTTTTGTTTGCACTTTCACTTATGTTGACTCTAAATTAAGAAAACCATCGCAGATGTTTCCTCCCTCATGACTCAATTTTCTTTTTTCTCCTTTTTCACTCTTTATCTATAATGGCTTGATGAACAAGGAGCAATGGCTGTACATACAAAAATGTATGTATGTAGGTATGTAATCTGCTTTGACTTAATAGCTTACCTGTTTGGCACATATCCCCATTATAGCCAGGAACACAGGCACAAGTAAAGGCGTTCACTCCTTCAGTGCAAGTTCCTCCATGTTGACAAGAATCAGAAGCACATTCACCGGCACCTGTGCAAATTGAGTTCCAAAGACAATGAATGGACTAAAAGCGACGAGAAAGACAGAGTTATATTAATTTGGTGGATAACAGGAGAAACAAGTCAATACTGGTATTATAAATTAGATCAATAACGGTGGAAAATAAAATCAACTTCAGTGGAACAACCAGGCACGTAGCCATGGGGGTGAGGGGGGGGGGGGGGCACGTGCCCCAAATTTTTTTCCAAGATCGGTAGAACTTTTTTAGACCCCTTTTTGTTACCTCAATTGATTACATGTACGTGCCCCCCCCCCCCCAGGCTACGTGCCTGGGTACTACTATCAAAGCATTAAATCAAAATGGAGTAAATGAAGTTAATATGTCTTTTAATGTTCGAATCTTTTCCAAAATCGCGGCCTAAATTTTACCATATCTGAATCATGCCTAGATGATACTGTTCATGACCCAGAATCATGTATAGATGGATATCAGCTGGACCTATTTGAAAGAAATCGTAGAGGAGGGTGTTTGGGGGTGTGCAGACCACCTGATGTGTACTCGAAGATTCGATCTTGAAATTTGTGAAATAGAGGCTGTATGGCTCTTTTTTTTTGGAAAACAATACAGTCCACCAGGGTCAATAATTGAATATCGTGATGCTGTTGAAAGGTCGATAGCTCCAATAACTGAATGAAACCAAGAGATCGGTGTGCTGCTTAGTAAAAAAGGAATCTAAGTTCATTGGTAAACTTTATAGACATACAAACATGCAGCAAAATATTACAAACAACCACTCGAGTTACCAAGACAAGTAGTACTCTGATTGATAAAGTTCTAAACATTATTCCTAATAATCTATAACAAAGTAATATTATTCCCCTTGGTCTGAGTGACCATAACACTTTACGAAAGCTATGCAGAGCCGAGGTCCAACCTAGAATGATTACCAATATATCGTACAAACGCTTCTGTAAAAGTACATTTCAGAGGGAACTTTAAGAGCTTGACCTGTCCACATGTCTAGACAAAAATGATATTAAACTTGCCTGTAGGGTGTTTCACAAAGACTAAGATCGACTTTGAGTTGGTCTTAACTATGACAGACTTTTCATGTCACTGGTTGCTCTCACCTTTGGTCTCTCAATTATGATCTTTAGAAAATATTTTCCTTCAATAATGAACTATCAACAAATGTTAATTCTTTAAGTATGTGACCATGACTTTTACGTCCCTTGAGAGACCAATACCAGGAAATGGTTAGAGAAAATAGTGGCATGAACGGCCTGTCATAGTTAAGTCCAACTTAAAGTCAATCTTACTCTCTTAAAAAAAAGAGAGTGAATTTTCACTCTATTTTCACTTTCTTGGGAGTGACGTCCGTGATCACTTGTTTAGGAGTGAAAATCGATTGATTTTAGAGTGCTCTCAAAGAAGAAAAGAGTAAATGTTCACTCTATTTGCATTACATTTTCACTCTCCAGAGGAGTGACGTCCGTGACCACTCGATTTTCTTTTAGAGAGTAGCCTTTGTGAAACACTCCCGAGGTCTACTTTGAGGCGTCAGTTGTTGAAGGTATGTGGTAAACACGCCCTTCTCTTTACAACCCAGTGGGCATCTAATAAATAATGTGTCCCTTACTCGTTTGAGAGATTGGATGAAAAAAAAATGAAAACAGAATACGAATACAGAATGGATTCATTATCGATCATTATTATCTGGTTAAGTCATTTAAAGGTACTAGGCTATGTCCCATTTGCAGGCCAAAACAATGAAAAGGTTAAATTCCAACGGCATTTGAAAGGAATTACTAATTTAGAACTTCCCTAAAAAATGGGGGGGGGGGGGGGTTGAAAATGTCTTTAAGTGGGAAAATAACGATTATTAATTGTCGAATCGATTTAAGATCTATAGAGCCAGTAAGTAAAAGTCTGATTTTCTGACCATTGTACCGAATGGCTGTACGTTTTATGCTACGCAAAGATTCAATCAGTTTAATTTTGGCCATTACAAGAAGTGGGTTTTGATGTAGACCAATGTTCGTGTATTCTTTACAGCTCATTTTATGGATGCTATTATCCAAGAAGAAAAAATGCCAGTTAGGACCTCAATAGTGTCTGACAGCGAAGTCTAGCAAGTAAACGGGTGGCATAATTTGAATGTTAGGACACTGCTAACGTTTAAATTTCACAGATAGGACAAACATGACATATTCATAATTCCTAGAAAGTTCTACATAATTTGATGGTGGCTGCAAAAGGGACAGAGTATCTTTAAGATACAGTTTTATCATGATTTTTTTTTTCTTAATCGAGAAATCCACGATATTATGCAAAGTATTAAGAAAGTTGACTCCTATTGACAAGTCATCTACGCTGTCTGTAAATTGTCCTAATATTAAAGATGTCATTGGAAACGATTGAACGAAAATGTTATATGAAACGGATAATTATTTTTTTGTGGCAATCGGTCCACTTGTAAGTACTGACTTCAGAAACTGTAAACCGGCATTGGATCATTCGATTTCTAATACTTGTGTACCACAACAAATATTAGATATTTTGAACAATTTAAAAAAACGTTGAAAAAGCGAAATAACGCATTTTACGTCGTGTTTCAGCCAATGCCGATGTTTGCTTTTGTGTTGGCATTTTCGTGTTTCTTATATTACACACAAATAGCCGGCTCATGTATTGTTATTTTTAATTAAATAATTAATTAACGGTCACCGTATTATTTGTGGAGCTGAATTGGTATGATTGTATTGGCTAAATTTCACACATTTTGGGGTCTAAAATTACTTTCATAGCAATTTTAGGTTCTAAAAGGGCACTATAAATGTCATAGATAAGAATAGGAGCAATAACCATGCACTCTGAAGGCATTTGCGGTCTGAAAACAGAACTCAACAATTCCTTTAGCAATGTTACCAAGTCCCTTTAAGTAGACATGGTCATTAGCAGGACATACTCATGTCTTGTAACGATTGAACAATATAATCACTGCTCTCTACGTACGGTTGCCGGCAGAGGAAACGTACAGGCCTTCCAATAAACAATATATTGTATTCATTAGTCATTACTGTAATTAATTACATTGTTTTGAATTTAGGTTTAGTGTTAGGCTGATATACCAGTTGTATGATGTCTTGTTAATATACCATTTAGGGTTATATATAGATAGATATACATATACAATTATACTGAATAAATTTAAGACTTTTTACCATAATAACGCCGGGTTATTTGAGGTCTTAATACGGCCGGGGGGGGGGCATTATGGCCCACTCAAGATCTCGGCCGTGAAACGGCCGATCGCCGCGAAAATGTGCACGCATTTCAAGTGAAGTGTATAGAATGCTATGGTAAATATTTTTTATTATAATTCACTCATTTGCATATTTATGGTTATTTATGCAAATTAGGTCATAAAATTCAAAAAAAAAAAATTTACCCATAAATAATTTATTCTTCATATTTAAACATTACTTTTTACTACATTCTTTAGACCATTTGGAATAATATTACCCCCAAAAATGGAATTGCGGTGTTATTCTTTATGTTATATATTGATTTGATTTCATATTTGCATATTTTTTTAACACAACTGTTCAGCCGTTTTTGCGGGAAAATTCCTAGAAGTGCTCTGGTGAAAGAGTCTAAGTCATCAGCGGATACCGCTCTTACAATCACCAGCAGCATTATGAAAGCATGTACACCCAGGGGAGGGAAGATAATAGAAAAGGGAAAACAAAGAAATACATAAGGAAAGAGAAGAGGATAGATCAAAGGAAAAATAAAGAAATAAATAACGGAAGATAACAGGATTTATATGGAAAAACAAAGAAATACATGACGAAAAATAAAAGGACAGACTGAAGGAGAAACAAAGAAATACATAACTAAAGAGAAGAGGATAGATTGAAGGAAAACGAAGACGTAATGAAAGAGAAGAGGATAGATTGAAGGAAAAACAAAGAAATACATAACTAAAGAGAAGAGGATAGATTAAAGGAAAACGAAGACGTAATGAAAGAGAAGAGGATAGATTGAAGGAAAAACAAAGAAATGCATAACTAAAGAGAAGAGGATAGATTGAAGGAAAACGAAGACGTAATGAAAGAGAAGAGGATAGATTGAAGGAAAAACAAAGAAATGCATAACGAAAGAGAAGAGGATAGATTGAAGGAGAGCGAAGACTTAATGAAAGAGAAGAGAATAGATTGAAGGAGAGCGAAGACTTAATGAAAGAGAAGAGGATAGATTGAAGGAAAAACAAAGAAATACATGACGAAATAGAAGAGGATAGGATCTTAGGGCTTCAAACACTTACAACATGGGCGGCGATTTCTTTAATACCCGGGGGGGAGGGGGACGACGAAATGCGAGGGACGAGGGAACATGGTGAGCAAGAAGGGCCAGATGCGTAATGAGCAAAAACGATGGGGGGGGGGGGGGAGAGGGTTTTGGGGGCTAAAGTATTTACGATCGGTTAGAGCAAAGCAAGTGGAGCGCAAATTAGCATGGGGTTCAAGGGCAAAGCCCCGGTTGGAGTCAAGGGGGGGGGGGGGGGGCGCCCCCGGAAGGTCAGCGGTTTTAGACATTTAATTACGGTCAGATGGGCAACCAACGGCCCGGCCTTAGGGTCCTTGGTGGGGTCCAGGGGGTAGAGCCCCCGGGAGCTCAAGGAAAAATAATGCCATTTTAGTAACATTTGGCAATCACTTGTATCAAATTGAAATAAACCATTTTTGAATTTTATTGGGGGAAGGGGGGTGTAATACTTCCCCCCCCCCATCAGTTCGCCTGTGAAAGGGGCGGAGGTGGCGGAAGTGACTACTTCCATAGAGCTATATGAAAAGTCTTATTATTTAGCTCTATGCTACCCCCTCACAGGTTTTTGAAGTTTTGTTAGTATAAAAACAAGCAATATCCTTTTTTTACACTTCACTTTTACTTTGCCGGTATCTAGTGTGCAGTCTGAAGGGTTGTAAATATTTATTAGGTCAATTTTAGTATGTAGGCAGGAAGGGACTTCTTAAAAGAGCAAGCTGAATATTCCTTTTTTTTCTGTTGCACTTATCTTTTTTTAATCTTGTAAACATACAGTGTCAACCATGTTTACGTGATACCAACAATATTTACTTTGTATATTTTAAAGGATATTATGCGAGGGAACGAGAAGATTGTTGCATTTGTATTTAATAGTCTAAACGCTGCACTCATGGTCCCTCCAGAGCCTAAAAGTGTGTTTCAGTCTTCAGTCATTATTTGCTATAAATTTTTAGTGTGCACTTTTTCAAATTTTCTGGAGGGGCGACTGTACCCCCCCCCCCCCCCACCGGATCCCCGCCCCTGACTCCCACATTTCGCTTTCAATTGCAGAACGCTCTAGCTGTCTCCAAGGGAATAGATCCTCGTAAGGTGAAGAAATATATGTGTCGTGTAAAACGCCAGGGAAGGACACTGACACAAAACCTCCACATACTGAGAAAAGGAGGTTCGAATTCACTCCCTATAGGGAGTAAATGCTTGTCGCATAAATAACACCCCTCAGTGAGTAAATTTACTCTCCAATGTAGGAAGTAAATTAACACCCCACAAGAAGGTTTAAATTAGCACCCCAAGGTTATGATTTTTATCCCTTTAAGGAGTGGAATTTGTACCCAAATGGTGCTTAATTGACAACTTTTGGTTCCTTTTTCATGAAAAATGGGTTCAAATTTACACCCGTGGGGTTGAATTTTACACCCTATATGATCGATTCCACACCCTGTGAGGAGTAAATATGCACCCTTCTTATGCACAGCATCAACCAATTGATCATCCCTAGAGCAATCAATCATCCAAGCTTCGTTAACACCTAACAGTCACTGATTCTCACCCTTTTGTCTACGTTTCACTGCTCTAAAGATATCAGACCAGAATCTCGAGTTACATGTCGAAAAGCTTTCATGCTTACCTAAACAACAGTTAGTGTAAACTGGATGGACGTATTGGATCAAATGTAGTATAAATACCTAAAAAAACAATCTTGCCTTCTCGAATATCTTCCCTTTATTATATACTAGTTAGTAAAACAAGACTTCTGCTAAGGCTACGGTCACAAAGGTTCGTACGAACGATAATTTCGTACGAATCTCCCTGTTTTCCATTGTCTTCCCGAATTTCCATTGTCTGAAAATCGTTCGTACGGCGTTCGTAGCAGTTCGTAATGGCATTTGTGACCGAGGCTTAATTTCATTGAATTATAAGATATCACTTTCGGTACAACCCCTTATTCTAGATCAAATAACTTTCACACAAATAATATGCCCAAATGAAACTTGATAATTCCCCCAACATGACAAAAATATGGTAATCATGCTAATTTTCCTTCATTTGACATGATGCGCTCGTCTGAATAAAATAGGGGGTAAAATTACACCACTGAAATGACTATTCTGTACACCCTTGCGTATTTCCGTGTTTTACTCCCTAAAAGGTGTAATAGGGGGCGCCCTATTTTTCCAATTTCGTTTTAATCCCCCCAAAACACCTTTTATTTCTCTGTGTGCATGGGTGCGATGTGACATGTGTAGACGTTGGCCCCACTTACTTTGTGTTTTGCTCAAATTAGAATCCACAAAAGAGGACTATGTATGCCCTTTTTGTGAAGCGACCTTTCAGTAAACCTCATTTTATGCCACAGTCCATGGGCCAGTACCCAATTTTTCACATATTGGTCCCCTTCTGGACCCCCCCCCCCGTCTTCCCAAAGAAAAAATATTTCAAATTGTAACATGTGTGCACAATATTGATGTGTCAACCTTACGAAAGTGTTTTTTTTAATGATTATTGACCTCCTTTAAATTTATGTTTAAGTGAAAGACTTTAAAAGACAACTGTTACAGTCCAACTAAGAGTATAGTGCATGCTTGAAAGCTTCTTCTAATTTGTCCTGACTAAAATATGCAATATTGTTCAATTTCTGAATAATAAACCATTACACAGAATGATATTATTAAAATATGGTACCTGGCTGGATTGGGATCGCACTCTGTTTAAAGGTAAAAACCGGTAGTGGTAAAATTCCGGTTCAAGGGTTTTGGGTGCAAAATCCATTCAATATTGTTTAAATATTGCCTTCAGAGGTTTAGATGGCAATACTTCAACCTAAATTCGCAAGAAACTGAAATAAATGCTCAAATGTTCAATGTTGAAGTGCATTCGCGATATCTATCCAGGCCGGATCGATATGATAATTTACTTAATATATCAATTAGTAGGCGGTTTCCCGGCAAAATTGGTATCATCACGTATTAGTCAAAAAATATTCGTTCACATGATTGGTATAAGAGCTTCCATTTCATTTTTTGAGTGGAGGTGTTTCCCAAACTGGTCTATACCTTTAATGGTGTAGGTCCTTTAAATGTATTCACAGTTTGGAGAACAACCTGGGGGGGGGGGGCGTCTGCACACAATATGCATTGTAAGTGAGGAAAGACAAAAAAATAACAACCATCACACGGTATAAACTTTCCAAACTTCATGACTATCAGTTTGAATTGCAAGACGCCCGTCTGTGACGTAAGGAATAATTCAAATTCAGATATCCACATGTTGTGCGCAGAGAAAATCCACTGCACGTGCAGTAGTTAAAACCCCTGATCAGTGGTTTCTCTTTAATTGTACGAGCAGAGAAAAATTACTGCACGTACAGTAGTTGTGTTTGTGCCCAGAGAGAAACCACTGCACAAGCAGTAGTTAATACCCCTGATCAGTGGTTTCTCTTTGTACGAGCAGAGAGAAACCATTGCACGTGCAGGAGTTGTTTTTGTGCCCAGAGAGAAACCACTGCACGAGCAGTAGTTAAAACCCCTGATCAGTGGTTTATCTTTGTACGAGCAGAGAGAAACTACTGCACGTGTAGTAGTTGTTTTTGTGCCCAGAGAGAAACCACTGCACGAGCAGTAGTTAAAACCCCTGATCAGTGGTTTCTCTTTGTACGAGCAGAGAGAAACTACTGCACGTGCAGTAGTTGTTTTTGTGCCCAGAGAGAAACCAGTGCACGTGCAGTAGTTTATACCCCTGATCAGTGGTTTATCTTTGTACGAGCAGAGAGAAACCATTGCACGTGCAGGAGTTGTTTTTGTGCCCAGAGAGAAACCACTGCACGAGCAGTAGTTAAAACCCCTGATCAGTGGTTTATCTTTGTACGAGCAGAGAGAAACTACTGCACGTGTAGTAGTTGTTTTTGTGCCCAGAGAGAAACCACTGCACGAGCAGTAGTTAAAACCCCTGATCAGTGGTTTCTCTTTGTACGAGCAGAGAGAAACTACTGCACGTGCAGTAGTTGTTTTTGTGCCCAGAGAGAAACCACTGTACGAGCAGTAGTTAAAACCCCTGATCAGTGGTTTATCTTTGTACGAGCAGAGAGAAACTACTGCACGTGCAGTAGTTGTTTTTTTCCCAGAGAGAAACCACTGCACGTGCAGTAGTTAATACCCCTGATCAGTGGTTTCTCTTTGTACGAGCAGAGAGAAACCATTGCACGTGCAGGAGTTGTTTTTGTGCCCAGAGAGAAACCACTGCACGAGCAGTAGTTAAAACCCCTGATCAGTGGTTTATCTTTGTACGAGCAGAGAGAAACTACTGCACGTGTAGTAGTTGTTTTTGTGCCCAGAGAGAAACCACTGCACGAGCAGTAGTTAAAACCCCTGATCAGTGGTTTCTCTTTGTACGAGCAGAGAGAAACTACTGCACGTGCAGTAGTTGTTTTTGTGCCCAGAGAGAAACCACTGCACGAGCAGTAGTTAAAACCCCTGATCAGTGGTTTCTCTTTAATTGTACGAGCAGAGAAAAATTACTGCACGTACAGTAGTTGTGTTTGTGCCCAGAGAGAAACCACTGCACAAGCAGTAGTTAATACCCCTGATCAGTGGTTTCTCTTTGTACGAGCAGAGAGAAACCATTGCACGTGCAGGAGTTGTTTTTGTGCCCAGAGAGAAACCACTGCACGAGCAGTAGTTAAAACCCCTGATCAGTGGTTTATCTTTGTACGAGCAGAGAGAAACTACTGCACGTGTAGTAGTTGTTTTTGTGCCCAGAGAGAAACCACTGCACGAGCAGTAGTTAAAACCCCTGATCAGTGGTTTCTCTTTGTACGAGCAGAGAGAAACTACTGCACGTGCAGTAGTTGTTTTTGTGCCCAGAGAGAAACCACTGCACGAGCAGTAGTTAAAACCCCTGATCAGTGGTTTATCTTTGTACGAGCAGAGAGAAACTACTGCACGTGCAGTAGTTGTTTTTTTCCCAGAGAGAAACCACTGCACGTGCAGTAGTTAATACCCCTGGCTTTAGGGGGGAAAAAATTGTTTGGTTGTTCTCGATTGCCTTTCTGGAGTAGGGGCGGGCGGGCGGATTTTTTTTAAATTATTATTATTATTTTTTTTTTATAATTTATTTTTCGTGTGTATTTTTGTGTGTGTATTTTTTATTGTTGTTGTCCCCATTTAAAAATAAAACAATTAATATTTTTTTTCCATAAAAAAAAATACATTGGGATCGTCAAGCATTTAAACAAACAAAGTCTATAAAACACTTTAATATGGTAAAAGACTAGTTTAACGTACAATAAATATCAAGACAAACACAGAAAGTATTTTGGGCTTTGAGATACAGCACCTTTTAAATCTCCATTGTACTACTTATAGCTACTTGCGCCTTCTATGTAGCAAACAATGCCAATCGGTGACCATTGGTCCCCCATGATCCTCTTTATATTATATTAACTAAGAGCTTTTTAATGAGATAACCACCTGCAGGGTGGTCTAATCCCTCCTGTAAACTAGTACAGATGGGCTTTAAAATGAGTTTAAGAATGCTCAGAACCAGATTTGAATGAACGGCATTTTGACATGGCAAGTTTAATAAATACCTAATTGCGTACTGAAAGACCAAACTGGCAACAGGATGCATTTTGATCCATGCAAATGCATACAATGGTATGTTTGGCATATAAGATTGCTCCCCCCATAAAAAAATGGGGAAAAAATGGGGAAAAAATGAAAAAAAATGAAAAAAAAATGAAAAAAAAATATATTGAATTAAAAACAAAAAAATATATACGAGCGGCCTAAAAAATGACGAGCGGGCGGTCGAGGACAACCAAACATTTGTTTTTGTTTGGCCTTATAGACGTATAGCCTATGATTGTATAGTTTGTATAGTTGTATAGTTATTGGTTATGACACTTCGGCCCACACGCTGTAAACTATACATTCGATGGTTGCATATCCGTATAGTCGTATAGTTGTATGGTTGTATAGTCGTACAGTTTCATGCGTTCTGATTGGTCAAAACATTACATCCATCGAATGAATGTATGGTTGTACAGTTTTCATGAATATGGCATGTTCCACCCGTCATACATGCCTGGCCATGTATGTATAGCTCCGGCAGTCCAACAAATACTGCGAAGAGTAATGTTAGACTCTGTCTCCAGTCATTTGCACGGTATATTTGACTGAACTGGCTATTACAGTTGTGTAAACAAAATATGTGCCGGCGGTGCAAACGACTAGAGACATAGTCTAGCATTACCCTTAGCAGTTTTGTTGGATTGCTGGAGCTGTACATAATGTGTACATACTCGTTAATTACTTGTTCCGGGTTAAATCTATCCTCTCTTCTCTTTCATTATGTATTTCTTTGTTCTCCTTCAATCTATCCTCTTCTCTTTTGTCATGTATTCCTTTTTTCTCTTCAATCTATCCTTTTTCTCCTTCGTTATATATTTCTTTGTTTTTCATTCAATCTATCCCCCATTCACCTTCGTTATTTTTTTTCGTTTGTTCTTCTTTAATCTAACCTCTTCTCTTTTGTTTTATGTATTTCTTGGTTTCTCCTTCAATCTATCCTTTTCTCCTTCGTCATCTATTTCTTTGTTTTAATCTGATAGATTCCCCGGTAGATTCCCTTTCTCCTTCTTTATGTATTTCCCTGTTTTCCTTAGTGTAGATCTATGATCCTCTAAGCTCTTCAATTATGTATTTCTATGTTCTTCCTTTGACTTATCCTCTTCTCTTTCCTTATGTATTTCCTTGTTTTTCCTTCTTCATATCCTCTCTACTATCCTTGTTTTCGCCCTTTCTAACATCTTCTCTTCCCTGGGTGTACGTGCTTGCACATAATAGTGCGCTGAAGACCTAGACTCTTTCACCAGAGCACTTCTTGGAAGTTTTTCGCGAAAATGGCTAAATAGTTGTGTAAAAAAAAAAATGTGCAGCCCGGCCAACTTTGGCTAGCAGGCAGTAGGAGGAGATCGGGTTAGTGATCTTACCTGATACTCTGACTGTTTGGACACCGAGCACTATCACAGCGATTGTTGTAACTAGATTTAGTATAGGCCCCATGCTTGAGGGCGTCCTTCCTCCACCAAAGGCAATTTCAAGGATCCTAAATGAGTAAACAGAAAATGGTGCAATCGATGTAATTTACAAGGTTTAATAGCTTCATGGGGTGAGGAGAGACTGGCATATATGATGTTCACTTGTACAGTATCTAACATGAATTGATTTTCCCAAGTCATCACATTTCATATTCATCATCAAATTTGAGGCAGTGCAATCATTTCGTATGAAACTTAAAATTATACGTAAGCATAACAGTTGATAACAGTTCAAAAGTTGTAGATTATTATAAAAAGCAGTCATGGGTTAACAAAAGCAACCTTCCTCCAATACAGTGGGTATACATAACAAAACAAAACAAGAAAATAGCATAACAATATTCAAAGAATTTAAAGCACCTAGAACTAATACTTGATACTGTGGTGGAGCCAACATATGCCATTGACCTATCAAGGGCTGGTCTCCAGGAATAAATTAATAATATATAGGTAGGTACAGAACATAATTAAGTACACAACGAAAGGGAAACAGCAGGACCTTTGGGTAATGATACTCTATTCATTTCCATTTTCTGAAACATTAATAGCGAGCTAGGGAAGCAAGCGGGGAAAACATTTGTGTATCTGTAATGGTTGTTCGTGCAGTATTGCAGGTCTAAAATTTGGCTTATAACTTATATTCTCAATTTCCAATAATCCTTATTCAAATACGGGAGGAACCGCGTCCCGCATATAGGATCGATACGTGACGCGGGTAAATGGTCCACATACGGGACATTAGGGACTTTTAGATTTACACGACGAGAACGTGGACCGCCACGTGTGACATCTTTTTAAGGTAATGTGATGTCCTTTTAAGGCACTGCCGGGCATGGCCCAGTGCCTTAACACAATGTCACACGCGGCAGTCCACGCTTTCGTCGTGCAAATCTAAAAGTCCCTAATATCACACAATACGGAACGTCCGGTGAAAATAGTCCCTTAAAGCGGAATTAACCTCAGACTACATGTTGATTTTAGTTTGAATGACATTTAAAACATTACCCTTCAAATATAAAACAAATATACATTTGACGAAATGGGGACATTACCCCTTTTTAAAACCCTTCGCCTTACGCGGCTCTGAGAATTTTCAGAACGTCGCTATTGTGATTGTGCATGGCCCGTTCCGTGTCGTATCGCATGGATTCAACTCTTATTGCGTACGTACGTTTTCCTAGTGCTGTAAACTGTAAAATTATCACTGCAGATCACATTGTATTTTCTGTCGTACTTGTATTTTTTGTCCTGAAATGTCTCGACCTTCAGAGCTGCTACATATAGCTTGAATATTTTATAGCGATTGTGTTCGTCTGAAAAAAAACGATGGAACGATTTCCCCTTGGTTTTCGAGGAGCAATTATTATAACCAAACACTTGACCTGACACCATGTATGACGTGTATTGTAAATAACGCGCGCGCCGCTCGCTACATCAGTTCTCCTTGCGATACGTCACAACCCAAAATGGCAGCTGCCTTTAGGAGCAGATGACCTCGTAAATATGGATAAGTAGGGTCTCTTTATTGTATTTAACAGGATTATGTTATTTGGCGTACAGAACTGCTTTATATGAAATGCAACGTTGTTTTACTCCATATGTCATGATGATGCTTCATAGTCGAGAGGTTAATTCCCATTTAACATCGACCTTTATACTCGACGACCTGTTGATTAGGTCCGACTGGAAAAAGAATAGGGAATTATCAAATAAAAAAAATAGTGAGTGGCCAGCCTATGTGAGAGACCAGGGCAAAGGCAGACAAAAGGTCAAGCAATTATATGAAGACAGGTTGTCTTTTTTCAGTGGCACAAAGTGCGTCATTCTGCAGAAGAATGATTTAATCTGTGAACTCGGTGTGCTATCGGAAGTATGCACATTTAGGACATACATATAGAAAGTATTTTTGCATGTTTACTGAATAGGCATGTTTTATATAATTATAATCATAAACAAATAAGTGCTAACAAACTCAGTGCTTTTGCAAGTTTGATACATAAACCATGGACTAATAATGAGAGTCTTTCTTTGATCGCTTCATGACCTCATGCTGATGAGTACATTCATTTGAGGCGACAATCACGCATCATCACAGACAAAAGAACCTTTTACATTTCTTTAAATTCTTTTCGCTGGGCAAGGGCCCAGAGTGTAGTTTCAGGAAAAGTATCGCGATTTAAGACTGGTTAGAGGAGCAGTAAACCTCAAAGTATGATAATTTTTGTGATATTAGATTGATTATTAAAGAAGTGGACACTGGTGGACATACATCTGGACTTGCCAAATTTTGAACAATACATATTCTTTACTGTCCTATTACCTTCTATTCCTTGGAAATGGATAGGAACGTATATGAAGTTTTTAAATGTTATATGAAGTTTTTAAATGAAGTTTAAAATCATTATGTTAATACAGCCAAATGTACAGGTTTCTAGTGTAAATTACTTCTAGTTTCCTTTTAAAAACTTCATATACGTCAATATTTGTATGTACGCCACAAGTGCACATGCATTTGCTTGATTTTTAACGTTTCAGTTTCTTTTTTTGCAGGCATTTTAAAGAGTACCAGGCACAGTTCTATTTTTTTGTTATGGCTGACTGGCAGCGGTCGTGATGAGATCAAAGCTTGGAATCATGTTTGGAATGCCATTATTATACTTTTGACAAGTCAAGTGCATGCATGTATTATGGTACCGACCATTGCCCATTTGTAGTAGGTCCATGCATAAACGGTATAATATGTTGACTGTTCTTCTGTAAACCCATAAGTTATACTATTGGTTAGGGCGTGGCCTTAAAACTAATGCCACTATGTAATATGTAGAAAATGGTATTCAAACAAATGTGTGTGTATTTTCTGTGCTGATTACTGAAGTTCTATTTGCTGTCAATTATCATAATTATTGGATGTTTCCTTTTAGACGGTCGTTTTCCAGCTTTCCATACGACTCTTTCATCGAGTTCCCATATAGAGTTACAATTATTGGAATTCCTTCCAGCTTCGTCTCCTCATCACAAACGGACCAACGCGTGATGTACGTTCCAGTGCAGTGGCCTGGTTTACTGTGATTTGGCGTAACCAGTTACGTTTCGTGGGTATCACGCGTTTCATTCCAGCTTTGTCTCCTCATCATAAACGGACCAACGCGTGATGTACGTTCCAGTGCTGTGGCCTGGTTTTCTGTGATTTGGCGTAGCCAGTTACGTTTCGTGGGTATCAGCAGCAGTCTCGCGTTTCCTTCTAGCTTAGTCTCCTCATTACAAATGAACCAAGGCGTGATGTACATTCCAGTGTAGTGGCCTGGTTTTCTCTGATTTGACGTAGCCAGTTACGTTCAGTTTCTTCTAATTCATCAGTGATAGTTTGAAGAGACAAGTGATTTCAACTCAGCTCTGCAGACTTTGTCTACAGTGTCCTGACTATTAACTCTCGCGACATAAAGTTATTCAGTCTTGAACAATAACTATACCACAGTCCATGTCCACAGACTCTAGACATCGTTTGACTTTAACAACAACTGATATTACCTAGGATGTTCGAATTTGTTGTATACAAAATATAAACAAGTTTATGTAAACTTTATTTTACCGATTAATTATTTAGTCATTTGTGGGTGGTCAAAAAGCCCGTTAAGACTAATAAGTTATCATGTGTATGTTGTAAATTTAAACCTTAATTTATTTTGGTCAGAAAACACACGTTTATCGTCACAATAAAAATAATTTGATTGCAGGGCCCTCAGTGAGAACAGTATGAATACCGATAAGGCTACACTGGGTAAACACGACTTATTATTATTATTATTATTATTATTATTATTATTATTATTATTATTATTATTATTATTATTATTATTATTATTATTATTATTATTGTTATTATTATTATTATTATTGTTATTAAAAATATAAACAAATAACCAACACAAATATTAAGAAATGGATCAGTGTAATATCTAGAAATGAATTGAACAAGTTAGTTGACATCTTTAATTTTACTATAAAGAAAAGAAATTGTATGCTAACAGATTTTGTAAAGATTTCTTTTCGGAAATACATGAATTTAAAGTCGAGGCTTATATTATGTTTCACTTTAATATACTGTTAAAACAAATGGTAATACTGGTAGTACAGCAGTTTGGGATAGATGTCCCCGTAAGCTTTGGGATTTTAGGCATTTAATTACGGTCAGATGAGCATTTGTTATACCTTATTTGTGACATTGGCAGGTCACTTATTTTTTCTCTCCGTCTTTCTTTCTTTTTCTCTTTAACATACTTTTTCAAAAAATGAAGGGGGGGGGGGGGGAACTCGAGCCCAGCCACTTTGCAGACCATGACATAAAGGCTTCTAAATAAGCGTATTTTTGGCCCGGCTGTAATTTGGGAATTTCTTATTTTCCAACAAACGCATAAAAATAAAAAAAAAGGTATGACTTACCAAAAAATGGAGAAAAAATACCGGAAAATCATGTCATAACAGCAACATTTGTAAATCACTGGTATCGAACAAGAAATACACCCCCCCCCCCCATCAGTACGCCAGCGTTGAGGGGCTCATGTCTTCTCACCCCTATAACAACAACAAAACAGACACGCTTTCCCATTCTCGCACAATATGTCCACGATATGCGCGTATCGCTATTATAAAGACCTCCATTGATAAATACCGTATAGGTGGCATGCGCAATGTTTATGAAATTCAATTCCTGTGATCTTTCCTTTACTTTGAATGGAATTGTATATGTGATTTAATTCAGGTTTTTTATTATTGTTATGTTCTTTTGGGTTAAAAATACAAACCATGTTAATTCCTTTACTGCTTTTTTTTTTTTTTTTGGAGGGGGGGGGGGCGTTTTTTTTTTGCCCCCCTCCCCCGCCTATGTCTACCGGTCTTAGTAAAAACTTGTATTTTCTACCGGTTCGCAACTGGTACCAGTTGAGGCCAGTAATCTACTAGTCCCGGTAACAACTGTTATTCTATTTGTCCGGCTTCAAACTGGTTTCAACTGGTATCAACTGGATTTCGACCTGGGTGAGAATCAAATAAATCGGATTGACAAATGAAAATGCTAGGTTCTTCGAAAGCAATACTTATTAGAGTAAAACTGTACATCTAATGGTAAACTTAGGTAGGCGTGTATTACGTGTCGCATTTTTCTATGGTAAAATTGATATTTTCTTTCTTTTTTTTTTACTATCAAACAAGGTAACATTCTATCAAACCTGATTGGCAAACGAAAAGACTAGCTTCTTCGGAAGCAATTAAAGCTATTCTAGTTACAATGTCATCCAATAATAAACTGTTGTAGGCCATAGTAATCACGGTATTGATAGTCAGATATGTACAACCTATTTTGTATAATTTTCGGTCATACATGGATCACCAAACAGATGCATTTTGCCAAAGTGTCATGATTTACTATTAATGATCTCAAAACTATATTACTGAAAATGTATGGATATACAAGAAATTATTTTCTTTTTTCCATCAAAATATATAGGAGTAAACACAAGATAAGTATTTAGGCCTACTTCAAGTTCAAAGCTGTAAACATCTTGCTAATGGCCCACGACACCTCAAAATGTCATTACACCTGTTATGTTTTACTCTTTCTTTCTTTTTTCGTTACCACAGGAGCGGGGGATGTCTTTATAATATTATCAATTATTATTATTAAAGAAGATTAAACACATCATAATCTACAGAGTGCAACCAAAAAATTCTTAACAACAATTGAAATTTCTTTCAGGAAGCCTAACAATTAAAACTGTTTTTTCTTCAAAGAGCATCGTAGAGACGATGAACAAACAAGAATAATGAAACAACGTCGTTAAGCGTGAGACCGTTCACTTCTATCTCGATTCCCCGCCAAATAACCCGAACAAAAGAATCAACCGAGGGTAATCAACGAATTTATCACGAGTCCTTGAAAAATTAAATAATACTGCTTGTCAAGTATTATTGAAGAGCAGCAAAGGCGAACGCGATTGTCGCTACAATTCAGAAAGTGTTGCTTCGATTGCTTTTCTCTAAAAATTACCATGAGATAATTAGCTACATATGACCGACAAAAAAGATATTGTCTTGAAAGCAGTCAGAAACATTGGAACTTGAATGCATATACATAATGGCAAATGAATAAGACAAGAATGAATAGGACACAAGTTCATTTTTACCATTTAAATCATCCAGTACCAAATACCTAAGCAAAATTCGAGCCAGATGCATATAATAGTAAGCTTAAAGACAATGATTCATGACAAATTGTCAATTGTCATGCCTTTGAGTTTATCATCTAGACGTATTGCAAAAGATAATCAGGAAAATAAGGATTAGAATGATACCTCTACTACTAGGCCTACTTTTACATGTATTATACTACACTACTGCCATTGTTGAGCATCATAAAATTGCTTCACACAATACAAATCTTATATATTTTATAAGCGCGCGGCTACGAGCCGTCACTTCGGGAAAACATAATCAAAGCGTTCTATGTAATTTGTGTTTTCACGAAATGACGTTTTTGTTCAAACAGAGGAATAAAAAAGCAGCTACATAAAGAGTAAAATGTACTCTATCTCGTAGTTCAAGTTATTTTATCTGTATATCAATTAAACATAACGTTTTGCCCCTCAAAATATAAGAAATCATGGAAATAATTAAACATAGAACTAAAAATTGACAGATGTTCTATCCCAGTATGTAACATTTATTTGCCCTTGATTCATTAAACAGTCTGAGATTATAGTTTGAAAGTTTGAAAGCGATTTATTCAAAAACTAACTTTCTTTTAATTACACGCTCATCCGTCACTTCGTGAAAATAGGGACGAAACATGCCAGTGGCAGATATTTCAGGGCCCCTCTCCCCCCCACTCAGTGTTATTTAGGGTACGCATATGCATGTTCCCTCCATTTAAAAATACCCCCCCCCCCTAAGTCCGGTGTGTAAAGTCAATACGGGCCGGATTTTTGTGTACTACGAGCCGGACTTTGGTGCGTGAAAAGTACCCCTTTACCGGACATTTTGGTAACACGCATGCTATACCTCTGTTCACGGAGTGGTGGTTGGGGGGGGGGGGGGGCGGTTTCAGGGGCAGTGGCGTAATGATAAAAAAACGTCGGGGGGGGGGGGTGGGGCAGAAGAAAAATCTGCATTACCACCACTCTAATATGTTAAGTTACATGCAGGCCCCGCGGAACGTTTTTATAAAGTGCAGTATGATCAGGTAGAGCGTATAGGTCCTTTGCCGCCAGGCACTCTTTATAAACTCCGTTTTAAACATTACTCTATAGTTTATCTCTTTAGGATTCGTCATATTAACCTTGTTTCCGGGGCATGCAAGTTGACCTTTTTCAAGTTGCCGGCCCTCATATACAGTCGTTTTATTTAAATGCAATGGGAAACGTGAGCAGCCCTTATAAACACCCGAGAAACCCCTCCATATTTGAATCACGAACATGGAATATCGAACCAACTTCACACTTTGAATACTAGTATCGAACATCGAATATCCAACCAACTTCACGCCGGTCAAGACCTGTACATTGCCGAAAGTCAATGTAACTGCTGATGCATATATTATAAACGGTGCAAAATGGTCGGAATACTCGCTAGATAGAGTGGAGATGGTGCATGCTTGTGCAGGCTAGAAATCCAAAGACCAGGGGCAAGTTATTTTGAAAAGCATATTGAGGTATATATTAACGTAATAAGTGCAACATACACATTATGATTAAGCTATTAATAATTGTCCTCTCGATTAGTCACTCTTTCTCTCCCACTCGGTCATCTTCCTTGCTTTCTCACTCACCCCCCCCCCCCCACCCTCCTCTCTCTCTCTCTCTCTCTTTTCCCTTCTCTCTCTCTCTCACTATGATCATGGCAGACAAAGAAAGCGGACAAAATATACAGTTCCTCAGGTAGACAAAGGAACATCCCTCACTGGAAAATTAAAGTAGATGGGTATAAAAGTGCAGTCCCACCCACGAGACAGACCAAATACTGAAACCAAAGCGAAAACAAACGTTTCAAAAAAATTATATTACCCCCGAATGACCGTGACTGAGGCATGAAAGAGGTATAACGACATCCTACTATTGTGATACCTCAAGCTGAACTCTTTAAACACGTTCAAGGTTGCTTCATTTTAGATTGAAATTCTTGGCCTGCATGTAGCATTCAGGCGATTCGATGAATAGAGGAGAATACAAAAGAAAAATACCGTAATCCAAACAAATTACCTCTCTTTTCATGAAATGACTAAGGCCTGTATTCGCCGACGTAAACAGGCCTACCTTTTCAAAAGGTCACACACTATTCTGGTAGTATAGATATTGAACTATACTGCTGCTGTAGACTGCACGATTTCGTTGTTTAAGAAATACAAAAATATATTAATTCTCTTTCACCTTTGCTTGCATACCCTATCCGTATAGCGTTCAAACTTCTTCTAAAATCTTTGAGAATGTACTTTTGAAACGTTAAACCCCCAAAACACAGTAGATTTGACCAAATGTAGAGGCCACCTTAATAAAGTAACGCACGACTTCATTCCGCAAGAAAGTATACTCAGGATAGTGAAAATATGATCTCATTTAAAATGGAAACCCTTCTCTTAATACTGTTTTTCACCAAAGTCCAATGAAATAACATTTTTGCCCCTCAAGTTGGACTAACTTTCCTCTTTTCAGGAAATGATTTTGACAAACTTGTCTATGACTGTTCAGATTAGTTCAATGAAGCTCTCTTGCTAGATAAAGCAATGATTGAAAACAATTATATTGTCTTGAATGCCAAAGATGCCGATAAGGATAAGTTCAAAGACCACCTGGATGATAGACCAAATGGATGGTACACCTAATGGGTTGTAAACTTAATGGTTATAATGGTCGTAATAAAGTAATTGCTATTATAATAAGTGATTACTAGACAAATTGGCATGTTGGCAAAGTGGGATTTACAAAATATACCAAATGTATATTAGACCAAATGGTATGTAGACACCATGTACACTTTGAATGAATGATTGTAACAAATGAAATATAATGTTATGTAATGAAGCTTATGTATACATGTAAACATGCACAATTCAGCATTTTGGCTGCGAAGCATTGTTTTTTAATAAAACCATGATTGAATTGAATTGAATTGACTACCCGGGAATGAGGTAATACATACATTGCACTAAATGATAGTAGATGTTTAATATAATAAATAGTAATAGACCGAATGTATGTTAGCCTGCATGGCCAATTTACCTTATGATAAGTAGATGAGTGGTTATGAGACAATATGGATACTATACAAAATGACATAAAACAAACTGGGAGTTAGACCTCCTGGAAATAAGACTAAATGAGCAAAAGACCAAATGGGTAGCAGACAGGGCTCAATTTTTTTTTTGTCCACGGGGGTTCTTCCCCAAAAAGAGCCCCCGTGGGCCTTCTCACGGGGGCTCTTCTGGTACTGACGGGGGCTCTTTTTTTACACAAATTTCTATTGAATTGGTTCCCATGATACTCATATATTCTTCGCTATTTCATCATCTTATTTATTTAAGTCGGCATTTTCCCTCTGACAAATTTACACGGTACATATAGGGGTTACTGACTTTCATCCCTTGATGACATTCTCCTCATTTCTTCCCGTTATGCACATTATTTCCTCCTCATCATTTAGAGCAACCTTATTTACATTCTTTCTTTAGTCTTTACCATATCCTTCCACATTATCGTTGGTCTTTCTCTTCTTCTCAATATTGATTTACTGGTCGAGGTTAAAATAGTTGCGGTTAAAATAGTTGCTGATATTTTGGAATCACCAGAATAGTCATATCTATGTTTACAGTATGGCGGCCTCTTGACACCAACAAATTCGAAGAGAAATCCTGCACGCTAATTTCATTGGTTTAAGGTTTGAAAGTTGAAGCTCAATATTGTGTAAAAGTTATACCAGAAAAGATAATCATTATTTTATAATCCAACGGGGGCGACTTTTGATTTTGCAATCACCCCCGTGAGCAGTCTGACGGAGGCGATTACGTAGCTCACGGGGGCGAATCGCCCACCGCCCCCGGGTATTTTGAGCCTTTGTAGTAGACCTATTGAAGATGTGACTAATTTGAAATAAGACTAAATGTCTATTGGCACAATTGTTCATTAGACCAATTGATAGGTAGAATCCATTAGATAATGTGGATAGTAGACGGTGAAGGCAATATGGGAATTAACCAATAAGCGATTTCGTAATTAGCCACTGAAGTCGTATTTTGTGAGGCATCAATCCTCATTACTGTCAGTTATGACTTAAGACTGTAGTTCCCCTATTATATAAGCATAGTAGCATACACAAGCTTTAGCAGTCACAGAAATAAAACTGTCGCAAGTTGTTATTCAATACAATCTGAGAATATATACTATTTTTTTTATATCTATTAGAAATAAATCGTTGCCAAAATCATTACGCAGAGCGTGCGAGTAAGTTTTGGAGATATATGTTCATTTGACCTATGACACGATGACATCATACGACTTCAGTGGCTAATTATGAACTCGCTCATTGATGTATTCCCATATTGCCTTCACCATCTACTATCCACATTGTTAATGGCTATATGCAACCCTCAAATTCTCCTTGAAATTTGGAATAATGGAATTCAATTCATTTTTAATTCAATTCCAATACAAATTTTTTTTAAAAATACAATCATGACATAATAACCGTATAAATGCATAAAAAGTACTAAATAATGTAAACTATTAAAACAGTAAAGCGATACATCAGATAACAACACAAGATTGAGCATCATTAATTGGGTGGCCATACAAAACCATGAGGCAAGAAACTATAGACATAGATTATACTACCAAATTAATTTACGGAATTACAATTAGAATACTTCATCAAATCAATGTGAAAGTCACCCATTATATATGCATGCTTACTAAGGTTTTCTGATAACAATACCCACAGTAATATTTTTCTTTGTGATAGCATTTTTTCAATAAAAAGTGATTCATAATTTTCTGATTGTCCTAATAAATCTATCTTTCCAAAATGAGTAACTATCCATAGCAAACGATAAAGGGGTACTGTTATCAAGCCAGGTTTTTAAAAATCCATAGATAGAAGTGTTGAAAGACAATGTCGATACGAATTCATATATTACATTGCAATTTGTGTTCAAACTACGAGAGATTAAATGTAGTAAAGTAAAGCTTATTTACGTGTTTAAAACTATCTATAAATTGATATTTGCAATTAAAATAAAATTCCAATCAAAATTAAAATCCCCATTCGAATTAAATTTTGTATACAAGTTATTCAAATCTTGATTTCCGAGGGATTGAGTATTGGCGCTGTCAACATACATATCAATTAATTCAGTATCATGGATATCATCGAAAGGAAAATAGAATGGAAGCATCGTGCAAATCGCTGGATAACGCTGGATTTCTCTCTTATACTAGCAAATTCGTTTTCAAAGATTGACTCTTACGATTCATATATGTGTATACATGTTCAACTTAGGGATATTCATTATTCAATTATCTATAAATGAATTACCTGCGATTGTTTCTACACTACTGCTATTTATTTATACCACAAACGCCAAACTAACTCCTTCCATTTACGGACTCGTACACTATTTGTAAACAAATCTTTTTCCAGGTCTAAAATATTGGAATGAACTCCCAATTGAATTCCCTGAATCTATTTCATTATTTGTATTTAAATGGAAACTGAAAGTTTCCTTCAAAATAATTATGATTTACAGGCAGAACTAGCAATGCCTTGGTTCTAGTGTGCTAAAATCTTTAACAATCCGTTTTCCTTTTTTTTTCTCCAACTATATTCATACCTTTTCTCTGAGGTTCAATTTCCTTTCACTGCCCTGTAGCGATTCGCTGTGCCCAAGCAGGGAGGTGAAAGAAAAGGAGGCGAAACTCTTGTAATTTATTCAAACGCATTCTTGATATCTAAAGCGTAACAATGGGATGTGTAACATTCCACTTGGCTTTGAAGTTCCATGCTCCGAGCCGCGCTTCCACAGCGGGAACTTTCGGAAGCCAGGCACCAGTTTTACATTTATTACAAAATATTAAATATCCGGAAAAATCGCGTGTTTTTTGTATTTTTCAAGTTTAAAAAAGGATGAAATTACACAAGTTTGTGTTCGCTTGTTCTACTCTTTACACATTCAACAATGGATGAGAAATCATTGGAAGGGACAGCGAACAGTTGCTGTGATACTATTTTCTGATGTAGCGATTCTAAATCCTGAAATTTCATGCGCTCTTTTATCTCACCACCTGGTCAACAGTTGCAGATTAGCGCATAACTTTTCGGCGGCTTGGAGCATGGGGTCAAAGGAGAGCGGCTTGATTCCAGTCCTTCTCTACCACGTCCCTGGCCCAAGTAGCCACGGCTTATTAATTCTTGTTGGATCGGGTAATAACAATAGCTTGCCTGATGAAGCGGTTGTATTTGTGTATAGTGTGTGTTCTGGCTGCTCCGGTAAGTGAAATGTCTCAGAGCGGTTTCGTTTGTCATGTTTGTCGTGCGCTCGGAGTGAGGGCTTTTAGTGCATTTTCCAAGTGGTTACTTTGAAACACCGAACGACTGACATCTCTATCCCGCCAGTTTAACGTGACTACATTGCTCTATGTTATTGTTATCTTTCTGATCTTGTTATTTTGGTATTTTTGACAAAGCCCAGTACAGGCAATGCAAGTTTGTATAGGTAATGCGAATGTATTTAATTTTTTTAAAACTTTGTCATGAAAATAAATAAACGTAATTTAATATCAAATTATGACACCATGCACCTTGGCCTTTCTCTAGTTTATCTGCACGGTTGTTTTTTATGAGTGTTTCTTTGAGAGTAGACTAGATAGTCTAAGGCTAAGCAAGATATTTTTACAATTTTAGGGGTGGGCCGGCCTTGTGGGGAATATGGAGAAAAACCTGCGCTTTCATATGACACCTTACTTTTTGAGTATCACCTTCAGGATCAAGAGCAAAATTAGTTTGAATCTCTGGTAATTAAAACATCGAGTGCGCAATGGCCAATGGAAATGCATAGGGATGTGTGTAATCTTTACGGGAAGGATCTGCATCTGTCCGTGACGTACAAATCACTACAATCACCAGCATCTGGTTGTCGCGTACTAGAATCTAGATCTAGGCCTACTGAAAAAAAATTATGGAAGATTTCACGTACCCTTTTTGGTGTTCTTGCTGTCAGTATGTCTCGAATTTGATCCTCATACAGAAGTTGAAATCTTGGGAGAGATTCTACAGCCATTTTTGCCTTGTTTGAATCGAGATATATTGCCGTACTAAAAATGCCGACTAACTCTTAGCACACGTACGGTATCCGCGGGTATTCCCGGAATTTTACCGGGAATTTTACAGGAATAGTTAAAGTTTATGAATGAAATTTCGACCAATAAAATGGCTGATTTCTTAAGTGAGGTATATAAACCATTATATATTAATACCATGAGAATACTATACCTTACCATTTTTGTATTTATATGCTAAAATGGTTTTAATAAGAAAATATTTATTGTACCACAAGGCTAGCCTGACTAAAACGACTAAACTAATCAGTACATAATAATAAACAGATAAACCCCTTACTTCATTATATAAAGAAGGGCCGCTGTACTTAAAACATAAAGCCACTCCTTTAATCTACAGCGGTATAATACAGAGCAGATTAGGTGTCTTACCTTGTACAGAAATACGATGTCTGCTAACAACCAGTTCGCCTAAGATCAATGGTAAGGGAGCAATCCAACGAATACAAGCCCAAGCCCGAGATATATTGTGATTCAGTTCAATGGTTTCATAATAATGTGTGATAAAAATAAATCCGCCAATTGTCATGGTTGTATGCATGAGGTATTTTGATGGAAGTTCCGAGGTTGAATTAATAAATTCGTTATGACACTGAAAGTTAAATCCGAGTGGAGGAAAGTATCGAGAGAAAAAAAATCGGTAAGGATCTGATCCGATTATATACAGTGCGTCCCCAAAACCAAAGATTATCGAGAGCAAACTATGATCTGTATATTATTGCTTTTCATAAAGCAAATGTGTGTTTGTGTGTGTGTGTTGGATGTGTCTGCTTGTGATTATTATTAATGTTTTACTTATAATTTGTTAATTTTGTCAAAGGGGCACCAGTCCACAAGATCCTGATCTTTTTTGGCTGCCCCTAACGATATGTTAATTTTACACATGTATATGATTATGTCAATATGTTTTATTGCATTGTACTATTTTCTTTTATATCGTTGAATAAAGATGAATTGAATGTAAGGAACTTCAAAATTAAACTTTGATTTAATAAATCCATAAAAGATTCACCAAGCAACATGTGTATATGCAGATAGCACGTCGAAATCCATTTGCACCATATTTTTGAAAACAGTTAGTATAAGATGGGAACCTTAATGGAAATGTATGCTTTAAAATATTACTATGCAATATTTCCAGTGTGTGATTATGGACTTTCAAATGAACTGTTACACATACACTGAGCGAAACCCGTTTCCTGGATGACAGGGGCGTACACCCCCAGATTTTCCCAAAGCCAATACATAAACTTCGAGCAAAATGTTCTCTCCCTTTTTCTTTCTTTGTGTTCTCTCTCTCCCGATCCCCTGTCCCCTCTACCTTTCTCTCTTTCCCTCCCCTCCCCTCCCCTCCCCTCTCTCTCTTTCTCCATTTCTCTGCCTCTCTTTCTGTCTCCCTTTCTCTCTCTCTCTCTTTCTACCTTTGATAAATTGAGAGTAAGGGAGAAAGATAGAAAGAGAGAGGGGGAGAGGGAAGGAGAAATATAGAAAGAGAGAATAAAAGAGAGAGAGAAAGGTAGAGAGAAAAAGGGAGATGGGGAAGGAGGGGAAGGAAAGGGAGGGAGCATATGGAAATGTTGTATCATCTGCTCAATCTGACTTACGTGCATGAAACAGATATACATGTTTGCATGACAAAGTGAAGTCTTCTCAAAAGTGCGTTTCTTTCTAGCATTGGGAAGCCCGGGAGGCATTTGGGTTACCTTTCAAAAAGTACAAAATATAAAAATGATATGCAATTTCTCTGTACTTTTGTCGGAAAAAATATACAAATCCAGCACAATGTCGTCTGTATTTGCATTGGAGAAGAGCAAAATAGCTAGTTTCAATCACACTTTGGCCGCTCTCTCAAGCTCTCACTCGTTCCATTGTGGTCAGGCGGTTTTGGGGTGAGCGGTTAATGAATAATCGTTAGCATTCTTCTGGTATTAAACTTGTTTTAATTGTTGTATATTTTTGTTGGAATAAAGCCAACGTAAGCTTCACAAATAACCTTCAGCGTCCTGCAGCGCCTGATATAACAATATTTTGTCTCATACCACTGAAGTCTTGGGTTTTATTCAATGAGTATTTTTTGCCGGAATGAGAGCCATTTTACTGTTTTTATTTACTGGCTTATACTATGAAAGTCGCTGGGTAGAAAGATACATTTTCCAACGACGCCAAATTTCTTTCACGTACCGACATTGTGCTAAATAAGTTCATGTTGTTTTTAAAGAATCCACTGCTTTCTGCTCCAGTAAACGTCCATATGCAGAGTCGTTTATTAATGTATTCAATATTTTGGATGCTCCATTCCCAGGTGTTTGCGGTGTTGAAGCAATTCATTCACCTGCTATAAGTCTATGTATTCCAATGTCAGAACGCAAATTTCATTTTGTTTTTATAGTCTCATTCAAAGAAACTCTATGTTCTGCACAACAACAGAAATACAGAAATACGATGTCTGCTAACAACCAGTTCGCCTAAGATCAATGGTAAGGGAGCAATGCAAGAATACAAGTCCAAGCCCGAGATATATTGTGATTCAGGTCAATGGTTTCATAATAATGTGTGATAAAAATAAATCCGCCAATTGTCATGGTTGTGTGCATAAGGTATTTTGATGGAAGTTCTGAGGTGGAATTAATAAACTCGTTATGACACAGAAAGTTTAATCCGAGTGGAGGAAAGTATCGAGAGAAAAAAAATCGGTAAGGATCTGATCCGATTATATACAGTGCGTCCCTGAAACCAAAGATTATCGAGAGCAAACTATGATCTGTATGTTATTGCTTTTCATAAAGCAAATGTAATGAACTTCAAAATTAAACTTTGATTTAATAAATCCATAAAAGATTCACCAAGCAACATGTGTATGCAGATAGCACGTCGAAATCATTTGCACCATATTTTTGAAAACAGTTAGTATAAGATGGGAACCTTAATGGAAATGTATGCTTTAAAATATTACTATGCAATATTTCCAGTGTGTGATTATGGACTTTCAAATGAACTGTTACACATACACTGAGCGAAACCCGTTTCCTGGATGACAGGGGCGTACACCCCCAGATTTTCCCAAAGCCAATACATAAACTTCGAGCAAAGTGTTCTCTCCCTTTTTCTTTCTTTGTGTTCCCTCTCTCCCAATCCCCTGTCCCCTCTACCTCTCTCTCTTTCTCTTTCCCTCCCCTCCCCTCCCCTCCCCTCTCTCTCTTTCTCCATTTCTCTGCCTCTCTTTCTGTCTCCCTTTCTCTCTTTCTCTCTTTCTCCCTTTGATAAATTGAGAGTAAGGGAGAAAGATAGAAAGAGAGAGGGGGAGAGGGAAGGAGAAATATAGAAAGAGAGAATGAAAGAGAGAGAAAGGTAGAGAGAAAAAGGGAGATGGGGAAGGAGGGGAAGGAAAGGGAGGGAGCATATGGATCATTGTATCATCATTGTATCATCCGCTCAATCTGACTTACGTGCATGAAACAGATATACATTTTTGCATGACAAAGTGAAGTCTTCTCAAAAGTGCGTTTCTTTCTAGCATTGGGAAGCCCGGGAGGCATTTGGGTTACCTTTCAAAAAGTACAAAATATAAAAATGATATGCAATTTCTCTGTACTTTTGTCGGAAAAAATATACAAATCCAGCACAATGTCGTCTGTATTTGCATTGGAGAAGAGCAAAATAGCTAGTTTCAATCACACTGTGGCCGCTCTCTCAAGCTCTCACTCGTTCCATTGTGGTCAGGCGGTTTTGGGGTGAGCGGTTAATGAATAATCGTTAGCATTCTTCTGGTATTAAACTTGTTTTAATTGTTGTATATTTTTGTTGGAATAAAGCCAACGTAAGCTTCACAAATAACCTTCAGCGTCCTGCAGCGCCTGATATAACAATATTTTGTCTCATACCACTGAAGTTTTGGGTTTTATTCAATGAGTATTTTTTGCCGGAATGAGAGCCATTTTACTGTTTTTATTTACTGGCTTATACTATGAAAGTCGCTGGGTAGAAAGATACATTTTCCAACGACGCCAAATTTCTTTCACGTACCGACATTGTGCTAAATAAGTTCATGTTGTTTTTAAAGAATCCACTGCTTTCTGCTCCAGTAAACGTCCATATGCAGAGTCGTTTATTAATGTATTCAATATTTTGGATGCTCCATTCCCAGGTGTTTGCGGTGTTGAAGCAATTCATTCACCTGCTATAAGTCTATGTATTCCAATGTCAGAACGCAAATTTCATTTTGTTTTTATAGTCTCATTCAAAGAAACTCTATGTTCTGCACAACAACAAAACCATGTGTCCCTATTGTACATGTTAACCCTAATCCCATTGGGTTATTCTGATCACTTGAGTCCATGGGGGGGGGGGGGGGGGGGCTTTTTGCCCCCCCCCCCCCCTCCCTCGGATCTCGGCAAATAATGGACCAATTGACTTGAAAATTGGCACAGTCGTCAAACAAGATGGGTAGAATAAAAATGTAAGAAAAAAAAAAAAAAGACTTTTATTTGATTATTTATAATTTATTCAAATTTTGAATATGCAAATTTTTGACGAATTTTGGTAAAAAATTGGGATTATCATCTGAAATCAGGAGAAGTGACAGTATTTATTCAGGTTTTCTGTAAAAAATACTTTCAAATGATGTACTTCATTCATATCCATGTTTTTATGGTAATATAAACATCACTAATTTGCATAAATTATGCAAATATAGCTCGAGAATCAGGATATTTCCTTTTTTCTTTTGTATTGTATTGTTTTTATTCTTATGTATTTTATTGTTTTTATTCTTATGTATTTTATTGTTTTGATTTGTTTTGGTTTATTTTAGAAGAATTTGTCTCTGAAGTGTTTGAAATAAACTAATAACAAAGGAATAATCAAAATTATAATTCAATGTAACAATTATAACAGATCTGGAGTGTACATGGCATTGGATGTATGAATCACATAGAAACGTGTACAAAATCTGCAGTTGTTTGTGACGGTCAAGCGTTTATCGACCTCTAAAATCAGTTCTACATGTCTGACCGGGGGTATTTTATATCTAAATATGCGGGAAACTTGAGAGAAAAAAGTCATAAAGTTTTAACGTGAAATTTTAATCGGTCAAGATGCACGGCGAAAAAAACGACAGGGGGAGGGGGGCTAAAAGGCCCCCCCCCCCCATGGGGTTAGGGTTAAGTGCCTCTCCCCTTAACGTGTCATAGTTAATTTACCCATTCAAATAATGGATCTACCTGTCCGATGAAGCGTGTCCATATGGAGAGAGAGAAATAGAAAAGGAAAGAGAAAGGGTGAAAGCGGGGATAGACGAATAGAGAGGGGATGGAAGGGAGAGAGAACACAAAGATAGAAAGAGAGAGGAAGGGAAACTGGAGGGAGGGGGGAGAGAGAGAGAGCGCGCGAATTGGAGAGGAATAGAGGAGGGAGAGAAGGGGAGGTGTGAGGGGGTAGAGAGAAAGAAAACAAAAAGAGAAAGAGAGAGAGAGAGAGGCGGGAGAGGGGGTGGGGAGGAGAGGTGTGAAAGTTGTAATTTTGTATTTGCCAGTTAAAGTCATTTTATTTAGTATTTATTGATTTAGCTTGATATTGCAATAATAGAACTATAGAGGGCGTTTGGTCAAAGATTACTTTGACAGTTCTCATTTAAGTTGTTCTAGTTTACAGGTCATAAACTGGTTTGGCGACACCTGTTGTTGGCTGATTTGTTCCTGATAGCTGTTTTTACAGTATTATGGAGGCACATAGGTTAGTTAAACCACATATTTGAACATTATGCAAATGAATGTAAAAAGGTAGTTTTTAAGATGTTTATATTGTATGAAACTTATACAGTAGCACAGTAAATTGTATGGCAAATGTATGACATGTGTAAACTGTGTACCCACACATATAATATTACAATTACCTTACCAGAGATATCCATTGAACATTTAATATTTCATTACATCTATAATAATTATAGATGCAATGAAATATTAAATGTTCAATAGATATCTCTGGTAAGGTAATTGATGTTTAGTTTTACTTAAAGTTGAAAGAAGTAGTCAGGTAAAATGTATGATGCAGAATAAGACATTCTATGATGAAAAGGGATGAGGAATGGGAACATATTTGTGTGAATGAAAGGTCAAGGTCATGACTTTGTTATTGTATTCCTTGAATATGATAAAGTCATTCAAGCTCGCTAAATATGGGCACATTTTCAGTTGCTTTAATGTTGTGAAACTTATATTCATAAACACGTTCTTATTATGAATTAGGGGTCCTAACCATTATATTGTATATTGTATATTGTATTTTAATTGTAAATTGTTTTTATACTGGTTGAATAAATGAAATGAAAATGAAAAAAAAAATGAATCCCTGTTATGCTTTATCATGTACAGTTTTCACGGAGTGTTAGGGAAGAAGAACGAAATAAAGCAGTGGAAGAAGTAAAGATAAAAGATTCGTTCATCAAAGACAGAGTGCATTCCCCCTTGATGGTTATGACTCTAAAATAAACTGACATTCCCGTAAAAACCTGAGTCGTTGTAATGATTCAGCGTTTCGCCTCACAGACAGTCACAAGAGGTATATAAAGAAAGAGAGAGGGGGCGGGAGAGAGAGAGAGAACACACAGAGAGAAAAGAGATATAGGAAAAATGGAGGGAGCTGGAGAGAGAGAGGGCGCGCGAAGGGGAGAATAATGGAGGAGGAGAGGGAGGGAGCGGGAGAGGGGGACGGGAGAGGGGGAGGGGCGGGAGAGGTAGATAGACGAAGAGAGACGGAGAGAACACAAAGAGAGAAAGAGAGAGGGAGGAAAGGGAAGTGGAGGGAGGGAAGTGGAGGGAGGGGAGAGAGAGAGCGCGCGCGTGAATTGGAGAGGAAGGGAGGACAGAGAAAAGTTGAAGATGGAGGGAGAGAGATAGAGAGAGAGAAAGAAAGAGAGAGGGGAGGGGAGGAAGAGGTATATAGAGAATAAGAGAGGGGCGGGAGGAAGAGAAAATACATAGAGAGAAAGGGAAAATGGAGGGAGGGAGGGGAGAGAGAGAAAGCGAATGGGAGAGGAAGGGAGGAGGGAGAGGAGGGGAAGAGTGAGGGAGATAAAGAGAGAGGGTGCGGGAGAGGGGGAGGGGAGAGAGAGGTAGGTAGACGAATAGAGAGGGGGCGGAAGGGAGAGAGAACACAAAGAGAGATAGAGAGATATAGGAAAAGTGGAGGGAGGGGAGAGAGAGAGAGCGCGCACGCGAATGGGAGTGGAAGGGATGAGAGAGAAAAGTTGAAGATGGAGGGAAAGAGGGAAAGGGAGAAAGGGGGAGGAAGAGGGAGGGGCGTGAGGGAGAGAGAACACAACGAGAGAAATAGAGAGAAAGGGAAAATGAAGAGAGGGATGGGAGAGAGAGAGAGAGAAAGAGAGCGCGAATGGGAGAGTAATTGAGGAGGGAGAGGAGGAGGAGATGGATGAAGATAAAGAGAGAGGGTGCGGGAGGGAGAGGTAGATAGACAATAGATAATTTTTTTTTAAAAACTAGATCAATACATTTAATTATATGTGATTATGTGCCGAGCGAAAAGGAAAAATGAAGGGAGGGGAACATAAAGAGAGAGAGCGACCGAATTGGAGAGGATGTGATGAGGAAGATAAGGGGAATAAAGAGGGAGAAAGAGAGAGAGAGGGGGGATTGAGAGATAGAGCAAGAGAGAGAGGGGCAGGAAAGGGAGAGGTATATCGAAAGAGAGAGAGAGAGAGAGAGGGCGGAAGGGAGAGAGAACACAAAAGCGAGAAAGAGAGAGAAGAAAAGGGAAAATGGAGGGCGGGGGGGGGGGAGGGGGAGAGGATTAAGGCTTATTAATTGTATGAACAAGAGAAGGAACAGCAAAATTTTGATACCGGTTAGTCCTGCACCTAGGAATGACTAAACTATGATTATTACGGAGGGGGCGAAAATTGGGCAAGGAATCTTTAGATGGTGGAAGTAAGTCTCTGTGTCGGGACGTCAGTAGCGAGTGGGCAAACTAAGTATCAAGCTCAATTCTTCTTGCTTAAAGGGAGGGTAGATTTAGACTCTCTAGCCTTTCATCATAGGTGAGAGGGGTGACACCGAGAATGATCTTGGTCACACGCCTCTGAACTCTCTCAACTTTCTCAGACTGTTGAAAATTGATTGAGAAAGACCAGACAAGGTGAGGCATACTCTAGAATGGGACGGATATGGGATTTGTAAATCCAAACTAGATCACTACAAGATGCATTGTATCTCTTCAAGATGCACAACATAAACAATCGTCTCGAAACTTTTTGAACGACATGGTCAATTTGTTGACCCCACTTCATATTACATTGCAAAGTAACTCCTAACAGTGACAGGGGTGTGACTTCTTGAAGAACAGTATCGCCGATCTTGATTTCAGGTAAAGGTGGAGGGTTTCGCATGAAGCATATGTTAATTATCTTATATTTTGACGGTTTGGGCGTCATGTGAGTTGTGCTACACCATTGGTTTAGCTGGGAGACCTGATTTGCAATTGTGATTGCTGAGTATGTTTTCTGAATTCTGCTAGGGTTAGGTCGTCAACATATTTTCATCTATTTGGGGTGAAATTTGCAGCCTCATTGATCATGATCAGAAATAGGATTTGGCCAAGCCTGTTGCCCTGTGGGACACCACATGTTATGTATTAAAGTTGAGAGGTAATCCCACTAAAAGCGGAAAGTTTGAGATCTGTTACTCAGGAAGTCAAACACAACGGAAATGATAGATTGATATATGTATCATCTTAGTAACTAAAACGGTATGATCGATAGCAGCAAATGCTTTGGCATTGTCAACTGTGCAAATTAATGCAATCGTTCCCGATTTGTCAGTTTCACGCATCATACAATCAACCAGGCTGAGGAGGTAATGTACAGTGGAAGAGCCCCTGACACTGCCAAACTGACGGAGGTCTATATGATCGGCGATATCACGTGTAATCCACTTCACAAGAAACTCCTCAAAGACACGATAAAAGACAGGTGTTACATTGTCAGTCTATGCCAGTGGCGGATCCAGGGGGAGGGGGGAAGGGGCGGGGGCCCCGCCCCCCCCCCCTTGGGATTAAAAAAAAAACTTGTTGGGGAGATGGGCCCCCCTGGCGCTCAAGGGGGGGGGGGGTGGGGTGCAATCCTTCAAATTTTCGAGGGCCAAACAAAACAAATGTGCTCACTACCCCCCCCCCCCCCCTCCGCCACTGAGCGAATTTTCGGCCGGCGCGATTTTCAAAATTTTCGGGAGCAAAACAAAATTGGGCCCCCACCCCTAAGAAATCCTTGATCCGCGCCTGGGCGGGCCGCACAGAAACACTGTTAGTAGCAGGTTTGTTAGCGCTAACAAGTCACTAACAAAACAGCCACTAACAACACGGGTAAAATGACCGTACAGGAAGCGCTGTAAGAGCGCTGTTAGACACGCACGCTGTTACAGCCCTGTTAGTGGATTTGAGCCATAGAGTTAGGTAAAATCTATGATTTGTTCGTAGATGTGACGTCATTTCAGCGATTTGTGCATGCGTCGGGTCGTCTGGCGTCGTCAGGCCAAATTTGCGAACCCGTTCATCGATGATTTGGGGTTCGTCAGAAAACTAGTGACCCGTCGTGGCGTCGTCATAATGACGTCATCTTGCTACATCGCAGCGTAAATCAGAAAGTAAAAACAGAAAGAGAAAGTGATAAAATGATAAAACAAAGAATAACATAAGAGAAGATGATGGAAGGAAGAAACAAAGGATAAAATAAGGAAAGACAGAAAGAGAAAGTGATCAAATGATTAAAAAAATAATAACATTACAGAAGATGATGGAAGGAAGAAACAAAGGATAAAATGAGGAAAGACAGAAATAGAAAGTGATAGAATGATTAAAGGTACACACTTAAAATAGTTGGGCAAAAAAATGCCCAACTTTTAACCAACACTGAGCAACATACGGTCCACACAACTATTGGTTAAAATCTGCCCAACTGATGTTGGGTAATCAGTTTGCTATGTGGTTGGGCAAATCAAATTGCCCATCAGTTGGTGACCCATCATATTTTACCCAACTCTACAATTGCCTAACAGTTGGTTATATTTTCAGTTGGGTAATTTCTTGCCCAACCAATTTTACCCAGTTAGATATTGCCCAACCTTCTATTTGCCCAACTTTTGAGTAAGTTTAATGTTGGTTAATTAAATGCCCAACCAGTTTTTACCCAACTCCCAGTCTGCCCAACTATCAAAACACCCATCTATTGGGTAATAATTGCTCAACAATTTCTCTGCAACATCCATTTGCCCAACTCTCAAAACACCCATCTATTGAGTAATAATTGCTCAACAATTTCTCCACAATATCCATTTGCCCAACTATCAAAACACCCATCTATTGGGTAATAATTGCTCAACTATTTCTCCACAATATCCATTTGCCCAACTATCAAAACACCCATCTATTGGGTAATAATTGCTCAACTATTTCTCCACAATATCCATTTGCCCAACTCTCAAAACACCCATCTATTGGGTAATAATTGCTCAACAATTTCTTCGCAATATCCAGTTGCCCAACTCTCAAAACACCCATCTATTGGGTAATAATTGCTCAACAATTTCTCCGCAATATCCATTTGCCCAACTCTCAAAACACCCATCTATTGGGTAATAATTGCTCAACAATTTCCCCGCAATATCCATTTGCCCAACTCTCAAAACACCCATCTATTGGGTAATAATTGCTCAACTATTTCTCCACAATATCCATTTGCCCAACTCTCAAAACACCCATCTATTGGGTAATAATTGCTCAACTATTTCTCCACAATATCCATTTGCCCAACTCTCAAAACACCCATCTATTGGGTAATAATTGCTCAACTATTTCTCCACAATATCCATTTGCCCAACTATCAAAACACCCATCTATTGGGTAATAATTGCTCAACTATTTCTCCACAATATCCATTTGCCCAACTATCAAAACAACCATCTATTGGGTAATAATTGCTCAACTATTTCTCCACAATATCCATTTGCCCAACTTTTTAATTCGTCTGTTGGATAATCATTGCTCAACATTTTTTCCATAACATCTATTTGCTCAACTCTTTTTCTCATCTAAAGGGTAATAATTGCTTAACTGAAACACAAATAACATACACAGTAAACACATGTTGTTGTTTTCATCAGAAACGTAAAAACAAAACTTGTTCACATCAACTACAACATTACAATTTTTGGTGAAAAAAATACAACCTTTTAAAAAAAGTAAATGCAAATATAGCCCCTGTTTGGTGCAGCATGACAACTTTGATGTACACTGTATGTATCCCATGAACTCTGATTTCATACATGAATATGTGCATCATATATATTTTGTGGGTGTGGCATAGTGTTCATTTATCCTGACACACCAATACTCTGCCTTAGAGTGTTACACATGCACACATTTTTTTGAAGTGAAAAAAAAAGAGGAAATAAATTCAAATCCCTCTAGATTATTTGACATGTGCAGAAGTACCACATGAAAGTTTGGCTATCTGTGATGGTGAACAGGTACTGATCAAATAACAAGGATACACACTGCCTACTATAACTTTTTGATTAGATTAAAGACAACAAAAATCAATTGACCCTACCTGCTATACTCAGTTTGATTGATTTTATTGATATTATCAATAATATCAATACAATTTTGCAAAATGTAGATGAAAATGTTGACTTCTCTACTTCTGCTTTGCGCGATGTAAATTAATGCATGCAGTCCATTCAGCAGAGAGTTCAGCGTAGGGTCAATGGACGATACACATTACATGAAAATTAATGGTATATGTAATTTACAATCATATACCCCACTTGCTGTTTTAAACGCAGAAAATATCATAGCTCATGTTTTATGAAGAAATATATCATTTTGATGTACGAGTTATGAAACAGTACTCTTGGGATTAAGACCAAACACGATAAGCATTTGTATACGCCAGTGCAAAAGATTTATAGCCAATAATATGTTTTGTATTTATACTTGGCATATATTCATTTGTTTTCTTAAACTTTCAAGGTGGGGATGTTAAGCAATGATTGGGATAAAACAATTAGGCCTTTATCATTTTTAAAATGTACACAAAGACTTCTGCTGTGTATAAATTCACTCTTTTTTTTATATTATTCAGCGATCCTCACCCCACCCTCAAATCTTCAGTCTTACACAAACATGTCTAAATTATGTAAAATAATGTGCTGAATCCAACTCATAACAGTTTGTCTTTAAGGTTATTTTGTCCAAAATAATACTTTTTTCCAGTTTTTTTTCTCCCAAAATAAACTGGTTCAAGTAGCCAAAATGTGCTAAACGATGATGTGTCAGTTTCATCTGTAGGAAATATATCACCAGTAATCATCCTTGGCGTGAACACATCATGATGGCTTATGGCATGTTCATGAAGGCTCGGACCTCCCGCAGCTTTGGTGTAAGATGCTCCCCATCGGTAAACTGGAACACCACAATCTGGAGAAATTTCCAAACAGAACAGCTTTGCGGCTGATATTCGATATCCATCACATAAAGTGCCTTAAAGCACAAGTCGACTGCTTTAAGCAGTGTTGCGGCAGGAAGTATCCTCCTCTCTACTACGACGTACGCCTGTATTGGTGTGAGAATGTTCCCACGCACAACAACAAATGGCTGTGACCTGACTGCTTCATCAATGTTATCAACATAAGTCTGGATGTCGAGAACCTCCTGTAGTCCAAAGAGAAATCAAGAAGAAATCATTTGTAATTATATGGATTGATATATATATATTTGATGCTTGTCGAATGCTTCTGCTTATGAATCCACAATCACCTACAGGACACCCAAATTTGTTTATGCATGTTCATCCCTGTCCCATCAAAACATTACTGGGTATTCTTACATATCCCTGCGGCAAAGGTCAACTGTACCCAAACTGGTCACGTTCAGAGCATTACATCAACTAAGCTGGAAGGCATATACAGCCTGTTAATATAAGCATGCATTTTTCACATGTCATTTGCAGGTTAAAGGACTTGCTTGCATTCATGAGTGAAATGCGATGTGATGACAAATCTGAGGCCATTTGTAGTTGTACCACAGATAATGACGAACTGACTTATTAAGATTAAAGCGCCTAGTGTTGCCCCTGCAGGGCCTCCTTGGGGACCAGCGTGCCCATTACTAGGAACTTGAAAATGGTTGCTTTTCAAGTTTTACACAAATAAAATGTTATGGCAATGCCTTATCTGGTAAGAACATAGGTATTGCATTTCAACCTCAATTTCATCAGTTGTCCTAGGTTTGAAACTCTTAACAAATTAACTATTGAATTTGTTTGTAATGAAATATGATTACTATGGCAAGATTTTAAACACAAACCAAAATATATGCCTTACATGTCATTACTTTACCACCTCCCCAGCACATATACTTACTGGTTGAACGTCAATGAAGGACGACAATGTTTCTGCAGTGGTGTACGTTCCTCTCTTGGAATCTTTCCTTCCTCGGAACAAGACTGGGAGCATGTAGAATCCAAGATTGCTCTTTTCCTCTAAAAAGAGGGAAACAATGAAAGAGTTAAGTAATTAAGTCCCAATTACATATGAAGAAAAGGTGCAACAGCAAACAGGTCAATTATGGAACATCTTACAAAATGTACAGTTATATACAGCAAATTAAAAATAACGGTCGAATACAACAATTATTTTCTACAAATATGGGTAAAATCACTCAACGTAAATGTCAGTCAGTAATTTGGAGCTCAGCTTTCTGAGTAAAGAAAATCAAAATTGCACAAACTTCAGCATAGCCTTCCCAATGAGCTTTAAACCACCATCCCCACCCCAAAAAGCAAACAAACAAAACAAGCAAGTAAAAGTATGCTAAACCTTTGTCATGGAATCATGTTTTTATCATATGTTGTACATGTATTATATGTTTCAGAGCACTTTTATTTATTTCAGTTCAATTCCTTACAGGGGGGATATTAGACTCAATGTTTGGTCCTGGCCACAAAAATAAACATCATATAGTGTAATTGAAATAAATTCTTTTGACTTTCTCTCAAGTCATTTTCACTAATACTGTCAAATGTGTGTTCTGACACCACATACCAAGACTGAGTTTCCCAGGGTCATGAATGTTTTCGAATTCGGCTCTTGCACTTCTCCAGTTGCCAGTTTTCTCGGTGAAGTCCACTACTTTGTTACAGAATGTGGGCCACTTCTGGTACAGTGCGTTTGCTTTCTCTGGGAACAATTCTGCAAAATCTCCTTCAATCTGTAATTGTTAGGATAGTTATAGAAGCCAGATTAAAGGTAGGATATCTTTCATTTGCATCTTCTCTTTACCATTTTGCAAGGATTTGAATGATACACACTAACAATTATCGGTTCAATAGGGATGCACGATTTCTGTAGGACCGTGTATCTCAGATTGTTAAACGATCCCTTTAAGGAGACTGCTAAAGTAAACCTGCCCATGCAACCAAAAAACAAAAAAGTTACTTCTCAAAACATGCGACTCTAGTTTAATTTAATGTCCTTTCTTGTCACATGCAGAAGAAAAATCAAGGTCCACATACCATTCCAGCATCGAGAAGTCTGGGATATGTGGTAAGAATGTTCTTCACACAACAGTCACTTCTCTTGATCCAGTCATGTCTTTTTGTTGCTGTTTGTTTCATGTAGTCCTTCACCATGTCCTCTGGCTCCTTGTTGTTACGCAGCCATTCTTCCATTGTCGTGATGTTATCATCGTTCACAGACTCAAGATCAGTATCTCCTGGATATAATGCAACAGAACAATCAACAATTAGCATGTATCAACAAGTTTTTGATGATTGTATTGGAAGGGGGGTTTTAGTTGACATTGCTCATGCCCCACCAGTTTGTTATGGCACAGCATGACTTCATCAGCCGGATCTGAATAACTCATAACTTTAACTATATGAAAAAGTAGCCAGAATACCTTGCTTTTGAGACTCTGCCTCGTCTTCAGCTACTGGTACCCTCAGGGACTTCTCCTTTTTTCTGACATACCTCAGATGCTCCTCCAGGTAGCCTGTTGCTGGCCGTCCCTTGGCCCCCACGCAGTACCAGGCCTCCTGCTCAAATAAATTAAAATTCCTTCATAATTCAACTTCAAAAACAGTAATGCTCAACAGCATTTGTTAAACATTAATAATAATCAAATAAAAGCACAATAAAATTCCAGTGTAAACTGTACATTTACATATTTTGTTACATATGTCAGTGTTTGCAATAACAAGGTTTGTCCTCTTAAGTACCTATTTCTAACTGCACACTGTTATATTCCAGCAATGTCATCAGGTCATTGCAAAAACAAAGTGAATGATGGATAATTCTGTGAATATCCATTACTCAATGGCATGCAGACAAAAGTCTAAATATTAAGAGATGTGTCATTACTGGATAATATAACTTATAAACAAGTGGTAAAAATAAACAAAAATATTGCACGATTTAGTGATTGATGCCATATTAGCTTTTCATTATTTGTAAGCTTTTCAGGCCTGTCTACTGTCAAATTTACTATTGCCAGAGATGCTCTTATAATGCTTGTGATAATGTGATACAACATGCAATTGATTGAGCATCTCCAATATAATAAATACAAGAATAACAAAATTGAGGAAGCTTCATAGCAAGTTACACAAAATAATATGATCCAGTATTCCAAAAGTTATTGCATAAACACATAATTTATTTGATTTAGACCTTAAAGTAGCTTATTGCTTCTGGCTCAAACAGAAACTTCTCATAAAATTCACTTTCTTGTAAATGGGGTCTGTGGGGTAGGGACAGATGGAGGTATGGATGGACAACCTAAGAATTAAGGCACCTCCAAGTAATAAATGCCCGCTGTGGTAAGAATCAATCCATAAATCAGTCCAGAAAAAAGTGGTGATCTGAGCCATACCTGAGGTCACATATATTAAGGAAAGCAATTCATGGACAGGACTTACATAGCCAAGTGGAGATTCTGGATCTTTTAAGAAAGGAAAGCTTGTCACAAGGGCATGGGCCATTGATGCCTTCACAAATGAGCTTGGCTTGGTACCATACTCCCGTATCAGGTACTGAGTCAACATATCCACAACAGTATGCCGGTCCCTTTTGCTGCAGAGATTTGTAGCATTGATGTTCCTTAATGCTGCTCTTCCCATGGTGGTCTCTCTCAATATACAAGCAATGTTCTGCAACAGATAAAGGATTTTTTTTTAAAGATCAGTAAATTCAGAATAAACAAGTGAAATGTGACAGCATGCAGTCGGTGGGTATATCTCTGGCTCTCCGACCTCCTACAATAAGCCCATCATAAATCACTCACTGGGCATTCCTTGCAAACTTTGTTCTGATAAAAAATTTCAATGAAACCTTGAAACTGACCTTAGACTAGCTTAAAACCCATAACCCCAACCAAACATTTTCCATAACATTCCTTTATTCATTCATACCAAAATGTACCTACCAAATCATATCACTAGCCATTCTGCAGATGTAGAAATAAAATGGTATTTTTAGTAAAAACTTGAATAACCTTTGAACTGACCTTTCACCTTTGAGCCCTGCTGCTTGTCAGAAATACTGACAGACAGATAACTCCAAGACATAATGCCTCCGGCACCCTTATGTGTGGGAGGCATAAAAACTGATGAATGATGGTGACTCGACATGCCCACTCTTCAATTGTATCAGCCCACTATATACATAAACTTACGAAATGCACTTTCTTGACCCGTTTCAGGGGAGGATGTTGATCAGGACTCTTGGATTCTGGGGAGTCGTAAAGTGGCGTATCCAAACTGGGCTGGGAAGGGCTTTGTCTGGGACTCCACTCACTTCCTGTTACACAAGAGAGATCTGAGCAGTCATCTAAGGAGAACACTGATGGGCTTCTTGTCGACGTTGATGCTTGTTCAATGCTTTGTTGATTTTCAGCATGATACTACAATAAATAAATGAAAAATAATTGAACTTTCAATGTACATGTAAATGACTGATTATTCTTTACATTATTAATGACACAAACAGCCCCAGGTTAGACTTTAGTATCAAGTTTATTCCTTGAAGGGGAAAATCATTCTCACTGTTTCTGTACCCTTGTCCTGTTTAAAGCAAACCCATAATTGAAAAGTGGTCACTCATGAGCCGAAGCTTCTTCAGTACATCTATAATATAATAATATCCAGTTAGGAACTTTCACTTTAGGCAGGAACATGCATTGGTAAAAAATAGCACATTTCCGGGGCCTCAATGAAGTACATATGCTAGAAAAACTTGGCATGAGTCATGGTACATTTAAGAAATTACAACATAATATGAATGAATGCAAATATAACAGACACATTTTCAGATACAGAAACAATGAAGTTAATAACGAGTTAAAAAATTCAAACCAGATATTTACTGTAAAATTTTCATTGGAATAATCAAAATTTGTTAGCAAGTCAGTACAGATCGATCAAGGTTAGCTTCTTAGCTATTTTTTCAATCAAAATGTGTAGAATGATACACTAAGAACTGATTCATGGATATAATTGTAATTGGAATAACAGTTTCTTTCTTTTGCTTTGTTTTGGTTCTGTTCTCTAAGACAAAATTTGCAAGTGCACCTGTAATGTCTAGTTGTAAAAATATATCACTTGCTTGCAACGTGTTGCCTACACGTACCTTCTTGTTCCTAGATGAATGAATGGTGCACCACAATATACAAGCAGCGCCCTCTTCCACTATAGGACTGGACAGCATTGACTGGCCTGTGATCAAACAGGTCACACCATTCAACAGCAGCTTGTGCTTCCTCTCTGCCCACCTGTACTGCAAATGCTTCAACATGTCTGTTGAAGTACAAGGTCTGATACAGCCGAAGGAGCAGATACAACTTTTCTTGCACCACTACAATATGCTGAACACGTCCAAACGTGGGTCCATCATCATCAGTCCAATATAGAAGTACATCAACACCTGCCCGGAACTCATATCCATGAATGTCCACTTTCCCAGCAACTGTAACTTCGGTTCCCCTTCCACAGTTAATTTTTTTGCAAAGTGCCTCATCATCAAGTAGATCACCAAGCATTGCTGCAGCTTGCTGTGACACATTGATATCTTGGCTATCCAGTGACTGATTTGATACTGACCTGTAGCACCGTGCCATTTGGTATCTGTTAGCCAATGTTTTGACAATGTTTTGGTAGTTGCAAGATACACTGGCAATCTGCTTGAAAGGTCTGTGCATTGCTTCAAAACGCAATGCTGAATACTGGGTCAGTGGCCCAAGGTGTTTCAGTGCACGTGGGTAATGCACAAGAAAGTGCTGCTTCGGAGTTAGACTAGCTTCAGGGAAGAGCTGCATGAAGAGCCTGTGGTGATCATCAATCATTGCCTTCAGGACATAGATGGCAGACTTACTGATACTGGGACTCATAATGATTTTGAAGATGTCAATGATTGACAGTAAGAGTTCCCACTCATCACACATCTCATCAATCTTGTCTCCTATCATGAGAGGGATGTTGTATGCAAGGCACGTCATCTGTGCTGATGTCTGTCCACTGGCAGAATATGGATTCTTCAGTGATGCCTGCCTGATTGGGCTTGGTCTGTTTTTGCGGTCCACAAAGCCAAAATTGAATGAGGATATTCTACTGTTCACCTCATCCAGTGTTATGAAACCCTTCTGAACAAGTTTACTCAAAACAAGGTGCATTTCCAGGGGCAAGACTCCCTCTGTAAAATCATGCATTACATCTGGACATAAGTTTTGGGTGGAATGGTAGTAAGGCAATTCATTCAAAACTGTTGCATGCTTCAAGCCAGATTCTGACAAGGGCTTTTGAAGATCTGTATCATAGTTTATTTCATCACGGAGATATTGGGCATCCTCTTTTGGCTGTTTCTGAAGCAACGAGCGATGCCCTCTACAGAATCTACAGTAATAGTTGGCACGGAAACAGGTTGTACATCCCAGCATGGCATGAATGCCAAGATTGTCCCCTACAACTTGGAATAAGTAGGGTTTGACCCTACCCTCAAACTCTTTGCACTTGATAGTGAGTCCATCAGTCCACATCTGCTGCAGATCATCCTTGATTACCTTCAAAACTTCTGAGATGCCATATTTACTCAAAAGCGGAGATGTGATCATAGCTGTGAGCATGATATTTTCCAGCCTAGCCTGGTATTTCCTGGGAAGGGATAACACACTTGTATAAAAGGCACTTACCTTGTGTTTGCCGCGTTTTGACCCAAGCGGATTGGCTGTCTCAAACTCATCATTGTACAACAACAGAGGCACTAAGAATTCACAGTCTTGTCTAGCAGTAGCTTCCTGCCTTTTATAATAGTGACCATCTTTGAATGAATACAAAACATCATTATCTTTTGATCCTTTTTGAGACAGTATGGCGTTCATTACTCCTGGTCGCTCTAAGTATTGTTTAATAGTGTCAGCTAGTGGTATATATTGAAAGGTTTCTTTTTGTGTGCTTTGCAGTGGATCACCTGTCTTTTGATCAATTTTTGGTTTTAAGCAAGTTCCCAACAACACCTCACAAGGCTGAATGAAATCACCTTTCTCAGAGAAATATTTTTTCTGTTGAGTATCTGACATGAGCTCTGAAAATGGATTCTTTGAATTCTCGAATACATCTTGTATATCAGATCTCAGCTCACTGTTAGCTGCATATTGTGGCTCACTTAAGATATCCATCACATCCTGTTGCACAGTTTGTAACACAGAAATAACCAAATCTTGTGCGGTTTGAATGACCTTGTTGGTGTGTGAAGCAGGCACATTAGTCCTTGCCCTGAGTTCTGCTACAAACTTTGCTGCAATATCAGGTAGTCTCTCTGTTTGCGTTTCAAAAGAGACATCTTCCTGCTCACTGCTTTCTCCAACAAACAATGCCTTTTCCTGGTGCAGTTGTTCCAAATTCCCTTCAGTGTTGTTATTCTTTCCTACATGTAGAACAGATCCTTCATAACAGGTTTCACTTTGGTGATCTGGAACTGCTTTTGTAGTTGTGCTTGACGTCTTTATCCGTGCAGCGTGCTTTGAAATGAGATGTTTTCTATATCCCGATAATGTACGAAATGTTAGTCTACATGCCCCTTGCATGCATGTTATACTTACATTTTTTCCCCTGGTTGTTGTATGTGTGTATTTTAAATGATGGAATAGGCAAGAAATATCCCCCCTAATTAAATCAAGACACTGAAAGCATCTGTAACTATCCATAGTGAGATATTGTGCCACATCTAGGGCCTACCTCTGCACGCCACCCAGCGAGAAACTTCAATCGAGGTCCAATCTTGGGTATGAAGGATGTGATTATACTTTCACTTAGAAGGGGAAGGGTTTCCACATCAACTTCATTTTCTGGAGAAGAAGAGGGAGAGATTGATAAATAAGGCTTAGTGCAGCATAAACTGATTGTTTTCATATAATACCACAAACACACGTATGGTTGCGCAAATTAAACAAAAGTATATGTTTTAGATAATGATAAGCTGTAAACATTTGCTCATGTTCCAGCTAAAATATCTTCCATTTTGAATAAATCGCATTTATAATCAATGTTTTCTTATTCCACAAGGGTCTATGAAAATCTGAATTTTCAAATGCGATTTTCTCGAAAATTTGGTCTTCGTATAGAAAACTTACTTTTAGATCATACTAGCGAATTGTATCAACTAATTGCTATTTATTTTCAGGTGATGTTACTAACATCCACACAATCAAATTAAGAATGGAAACCTTTTCTAAAGTCATACTAGTAATCACATTAGTTTAGTCAAATTGTGCCTAATTTTTAACAATGTTGGGGCCTATTTAAAGTATAAAGATTAGTTGCATCAGCAATGAATTTGATTTCAAAGAAAGTCATTCAACTTACCAAATGAATCAGAATGATTTGAGAGTTAGCATAGAGGTCAATGTATGCTGATTGGTTAATTAACATTACTAATTCATTGATAATCATATGTGTCTTCTCCATGTGCACTGTCATGCCTATTACTTCAACTTTAAATTGCCATACCGGTAATTGTTTTTTTCAACCTTTTGCGGCTGCCATGATATTGTCTGCATTAGTAGCCATGTTTCTCAGCTTTAGTATGACAAATAACCTAGCTTTATCTGACCAGGGTTTCTCAAAAAGTCTAGCACTCAAGCCTTTCACAGGCCACTTACAGTACCATACAACCATATATAAATTATAGTGTGTTACCTTGAATAGAGGCAACTGACAATTGTTTATCCTAGAAAAGATAATTTGTGGTGTTTAATAATTCTTTTGTACAGCTTATTGTTCAGTGGTGTGAAACATTAAAAAAAATGCATGTGCTGGAACATTTCACTGATATGAAGCAAAATAGGACAGTTAATCCTGTACTAACGAATGTCCTTCCTCCATGTGCACCTCCATCCCAAAATCGAATCAGTTCGTTGGCTTTGCAACTTGCAAGATACATGTACATGTCCCAAGTTTGGATGGTAATCCGTCCATCGGTTCTAATGATTTCATTGAAATCTGGACATGTAGTAAAATAGTGTACAATTTTGTCGGCATAATTTGGTGGCTTAAGCATCTGTAATTTTTCCATATTTAAAAATTATTTTCAGAAAAAGATTTTTTTAAATGAGAAAAAATGTACCCATGTTAAAAATTGTGCCCATTCGTGTACTACAGCGAGGTCACTGCAATTTCGAAAACCACCACAGCCTCTTGGTTTTGAATTAGGCTATTAATATGGGCTAAAATGTGGGTCAACTGCCTTTTAGTTGTGACAAGGAATATCGCAATAGCACATAATTAATAGCCCCATTTAAAACCAAGAGGATGTAGAGTCTATGCTCTGTAAAACAAAGTTAGGCAGATGTTACTGGGCAAATCAAAGTTTGGCGCGTTTTTGTCAAATAATTTCTCCCAACCATTTACTGTATGAAGTTACCTAATAAAAGGTCAGAAATAAGTTGGGTAGGTGTTACTTGGTAAAACTGATGTTGGGCAAATTTTGTCCAACAATTGGGTTATTTTCTACCAACCATGTAGTTACCGATGAAATAATTGGGTAATATTTTTGGGCAAATTAAAGTTGGTCATTTTTGTCCAATAATTGGGTTATTTTCTACCAACCATGTAGTTACTGATGAAAGAATTTGCCCAACTAGTGTCGAATATACTACACATTATGGTGAGAATTGGGTGAATTTCCTATTGGGGTAAATTTTGTTGGTTAAAAGTTGAGTATTTTCTTTCATCCAACACTGGGTAAATCATGCAAAATCTTTAATTTACCCAATAGTTAGTCGGACACATAAGTGCCCTCATGTTGGGTAAAAATTGGGCACTTGCCCAACATTTTTTTAGAGTGTTTGGATTTCAAAGTCCTGTAGAAAATGAAAGGGCAAAATCCTTAACATGGCAATGGGCAAGACAAATTGTCTCACTTTTTGAAATCTAGACTTCTAGATCTACAGGAAAATGAAATCATAAGATGATCTTCCACAAAATAATGTTCATAAAATTGTACATTATTTGACAACTTCAATTTTCTGATGAATCATTCAGTTCAGTGTTGATTATTAAATATAAGTAGGCCTAGATCTAGATCTAGACCTAGACTAGATCTAGTATAGTAATACCAATTTCAGATAACAGAGATAATTGTTCAAAATTACACCAGTCCCACGTACTGTAATACTATCTGGGTACACACCTACAAGTATGTGGTCCAATGTATTGGACCCACAGAACTCTTAAATACGTATTTAAGAGTTCTGTGATTGGACCCCATACAACCCATGATCCATAGAAAATGGAGGGTATTGTGTTATGTATGTATTGTAGCAGGAAACAGCACAGAAATCCGGGTTTTGGCCTGGCTTTGGGTTTTGTAAAATCTTGAACAAAATATTTTTAAATATTCATTTGTGATCTAAAATTCATGGAAACAGTACAATTTGAATTTGATATCTATATCAATCAAATATTAGTTTGGATTAGTAACACATGCATTAAAAGAGCAAATTTGAGGCAAAGTTTAATAGACCAATTGAATTGAAGCGTATTCATTAACCATTGCTGAGGCATATAGAACTAGTCTACATGTTGCCCATGTGTTATGGATATGGGAACAAGTACCTGTTGATCATGTTCTAAACTTCTAATCTCAATAAGATGTGAACGTACCTTCTAGTATCTTTAACACTGACGGACATCCCCACCTTTGAACGATTTTGGTGAGAGGGTCTATGAACCCATCTTCACTTGAACTATCTCCGCAGCAGTTGTCGAGCTCCATTTTTAGACCCTCAGGCTCTAGCATGCAAGACTCCGATATGATGCGTATGTACGTACGACGTACGTACAGGCTGCTAGTTACGTTGGTGTATCATATAGCTCGAGCTCCCGGGCCGGGACGGCCGCGCCGGCTAGTATACCGAGTAAATAGAAATAGTACTGCGCATGGCATGCTGATCGCGAGCGACCAGGCCATGTGCGCGCTACCCCAAGACCAATACCAGGCAAACTTTACCCAAGTCTGGTTAAAAACGTAAGTCTAGTCCCCATTGAAGGTTTCCACTGCCATTTACGCATGCGCGTAATTGACGATGATAGTGTGTACGTTCCATGATCATTACTTACGTAGATTATGTAACTCTATAGGCCTACATGGTTAAGATGGCTCAGTTTTCACAAAAGATAAATCTTGGACTCTTTCAGCATCAAACTCGCACAAATTCATCGTCGCTTCAACACTCTGTTATTATAATTTTAAAATAGAAGTAAATGGTTACAATTACAGGAGAGATAATTTCAATTTTTCATAGCAATATTTACACAGCATATTGTGAGCTAAAGAAAATTGAGCTAAATATATTTGGTAAAAGTCGGTGGTCAATTACTACCCTATATAAGCAAACAAAAAAGGCGCAAAGTGAAATTGGGTAACAGGCGTTGGTCAAATCAGTACCCAATGTATGAGCAAACAAAAATTGAGCAAAGTAAAATTCGGTAAGTGGTGATGGGTAATTATTACTCAGCATATGAGCAAACAAAAATATGGGCAAAATAAATTGGGTAAGGGGCGGTGGTCAATTATTACCCAATTATGAGCAAACAAAAATTGAGCAAAGTAAAATTCGGTAAGTGGTGATGGGTAATTATTACTCAGCATATGAGCAAACAAAAATATGGGCAAAATAAATTGGGTAAGGGGCGGTGGTCAATTATTACCCAATTATGAGCAAACAAAAATTTGAGCAAAGTAAAATCGGGTAAGTGGTGATGGGTAAATATTACTCAGCATATGAGCAAACAAAAATATTGGCAAAATAAATTGGGTAAGAGGCGGTGGTCATTTATTACCCAATATATGAGCAAACAAAAATTTGAGCAAAGTAAAATTGGGTAAGTGGTGATGGGTAAATATTACTCAGCATATGAGCAAACACAAATTTGAGCAAAGTAAAATTGGGTAAGAGGCGGTGGTCAATTATTACCCAATTATGCGCAAACACAATTTGAGCAAAGTAAAATTGGGTAAGTGGTGATGGGTAATTATTACTCAGCATATGAGCAAACAAAAATTTGGGCAAAGTAAAATTGGGTAAGAGGCGGTGGTCATTTATTACCCAATATATGAGCAAACAAACATTTGAGCAAAGTGAAATTGGGTAAGAGGCGGTGGTCATTTATTACCCAATATATGAGCAAACAAAAATTTGAGCAAAGTAAAATTGGGTAAGTGGTGATGGGTAATTATTACTCAGCATAAGAGCAAACAAAAATTTGGGCAAAGTAAAATTGGGTAAGAGGCGGTGGTCATTTATTACCCAATATATGAGCAAACAAAAATTTGAGCAAAGTGAAATTGGGTAAGAGGCGGTGGTCATTTATTACCCAATATTATGAGCAAACAAAAATTTGAGCAAAGTAAAATTGGGTAAGTGGTGATGGGTAATTATTACTCAGCATAATTATGAGCAAACAAAAATTTGAGCAAGGTAAAATTGGGTAAGAGGCGGTGGTCAATTATTACCCAATATATGAGCAAACAAAAATTTGAGCAAAGTGAAATTGGGTAAGAGGCGGTGGTCATTTATTACCCAATATATGAGCAAACAAAAATTTGAGCAAAGTAAAATTGGGTAAGAGGCGGTGGTCAATTATTACCCAAATATGAGCAAACAAAATTTGAGCAAAGTCAAATTGGGTAAGTGGTGATGAGTAATATTCCTCAGCATCTAACAATTACCCAACTACTTGGTAAATTGCTCTCAACTCCTTGGAACGATGTTGTTGCTAAATGTATAATAATTGGGTAAATATAATGCCCTGAAATAGATTGGGATAAAAATTACCCAACTTTGGAAACGATTTCTCGACCAACCATCAGTTGCCCAACGAAATTTACCCAACTCGCAGTGGGAATGTGCCAAAATTACACAACTACAGGCAAAAATTACTCAATCCTAATTTGCAAAATAATGTTGGTAAATTTCTAGGCGAATTTCTACCCAACCATCAGTTGCCCAACAAAATTTACCCAACTCGCAAAGGAAATGTGGCAAAATTACACAACTACGGGGCAACTGGTTCCCAACCCTCATTTACCAATACTGTTGGTAAATATCCGCCCAATAATTAAGTAAAAATAATTGCCCAATATTGGTTAAAACACTTAAATGCTTAAATGGGTAATAATAGCCCAGAATAACGAATTTTTTTAACCAACCAACAATTACCCAACTAAATTTACCCAACATTTTAAGAGTGTAATACAAAGTTTTGGTATGGGGTCATGAATTTGGTTCAATTAAACATATTGAAAGCATATGCGATTCTACAATGTTCAGTGATCATTGTCGCAGTTGAAATTGAGTCTAAAGAGCTGAAATTGTAAATAATAAACTCTTTATGTTGTAGCTCCCTCTCAAGGTCAATATATTATTTAAGCTATAAAACAATTTTTATTGAGCAAAATCGACCGATTAGATATTTCCGTTTGGTAATTACATAGCACAACTTCATATTCTGAGATTTTCAGGGTCGCAGTTACCATTGTATGGCCGTAGGCGCTATTTGAAATTTATCAAAATTTACCGGGAGCACCGTTAAATTTTTATATTCAATTTTTCTCAAAAGCAGAAGTGTTTTAGGGGCTAAATTTTCTAGTGCTTATAATACCACAGGGGCATCCAAATATATCAAAATTGTAAAGAATTACTATCCGCCAAATTTCCAAAGTTTCCCAAAACTTTGTATTACCTTTAAAAAAAGAATATCATAAGAGAAGATGATGGAAGGAAGAAACAAGAAACAAGATACAAGATACAAGATACAAGATATTTTATTTGGTCTTTGCAAACAAGTTACATAGAAAATTGTTTTCCACTGGCGTTACAGTCATATTCAACAAAATATGTAATCACAAGAAATAAATACATCTCAAGGAACAAATACATGCAAAAGGTAATCGACAAAAATGGTCATTGGTACATGTACTTCAAATCATGAGTTTCAGAATTAAGCCTTGGTCATTGGTATTTCAAATTATACAATTAATTTCCAACGCAGAAGTTTAACGTTTAACCTGTGAGTTGAATTTATGAACAGAGTCTGGTACAAATGAATATCTGAATCGTGAAAGCCGGGTTGGGGTGGGGCGAAGTCGGATACCAGAACAATTAAATGAATAAAATAAATGAAGTGGGTGGGTATTGTCTTTCATGATTGCATAGACTTATCAACAATTTGCTCAGTACAATGAGACTCGACAGAAGCTAATTCTACCCCAAACAAAGGACAAAATAAGGAAAGACGGAAAGATAAAGTGATATAATGATTTAAAACCCAAAGAATACCAAGAAGGTGAAAGAAGGAAAAAACAAAGAATAACATTAGAAAAGACAGAAAGAGAAATTTATAGAAAGATAAAAACAAAGAATAACATAAGAAAAGATGATGGAAGGAAGACACAAAGGATAACATAAGGAAAGACAGAAAGAGAAAGTGATAGAATGATAAAAAAGGGAGAAAGTTATAACGCACGCAAGAAATTATTCACTAACATTGTCACTATTGGTGCCGCTGGCACTGTTAGTGAGTTGTTAAAACATCCCCCTGTCCACACACAACATTTTCCGTGACTAATCATGATTAGCTATACCGTTTCGCGATAGTGATACCGTTTCGCGATAGTTTTACGACCAAAATTGTAGGTGTGGACGCTCACTAACGATACGTCGTATAACGAAACTAGTCTAACGAAACGCAGGTTTGGGCATCGTTTCGAACTGAAACTCAATAAAGAATCACGCCTAATCACGGAAATGTTGTGTGTGGACAGGGGGACCCCCTGGGGGAGTGTAACTAGTGTAACTAACTGGGCGGGGCTTAACGTGACCTCGAGCGAAATGAGACCAGACCTCTTATCACTATCGCGAAACTCTATAAAGAATCACGGAAAATGTTGTGTGTGGACAGGGGGCATTTTATACGATGATTCTTTAGTGACGACGTTTCTTGTGTGTGGACATCCTGGAATTTATACGATGATTCTTTATACGACGTATCGTTATAGAGTTTCGCGATAAATTGTTTTGTGTGTGGACACGCTGCATTACCACTACTGTTGGCTTCTGCGCGGCCTTGAAATGTTAGGCTAACAGCGCTGTTTGTGAATTCAACTAACATTACGCTTATGTGCGGCCAAAACAGCCCTATCGGTACTGTTAGCGCGCTGTTTGCGTTAACAACGTTTCTGTGCGGCCGCCCCTGGTCTATGCACGCCTGTCTACTCGCGCAACTAGTGACACCTTGGTCCCACCCAGGCCCCCAAGCTCCGCCATTTTGTCCGGATCCATTAGAAGCCAAAATAAGCTACCTTGCATAATTCATGAGCCTTATGAATTATGCATTCTGTAGGATGCTCCCCGCGAAAAGTGTACTGTAATGATTTTCACTACATGGTAAAAGACAATACGCGTATCAGCATAATCAGAGAGGTCAAATAATCTACTGTACGGAATTATGGGTAATTTATTCATCACGCTGCGCGCTAGCAACGCAAGTGATTCAGCGAATCAGCGTGGATTATTCTGATGCGATCACCGTTAGGTGAAATACGCGCTCAAACTTGTATTATCGATCACCACTATAACAGCTGGTGTACCCAGGATGCATCTGGGAAGTGGACCTTAAGTTCCACTCGTTGTTGTGTTGCTTGAGTTTTAATGGCATGTATCATTCATTTATGAATATTTACGCCAACTAACTTAAACATCATTACCACCTCTACTTATTTAAATATTCCAGCATTATATTTTTCTGAAAACCTCTTTATTGACAAAAAAATGATAATAACCATCCATTTTTCAACATATTCTCTGGCTATGATTATACATTTTAAATAATATGCTGATGTATTAAGTTTCCTTATTTAAGACCCCGCCCCCCCCCCCCCCCAGGCCCACTCGGTGTTATTTAGGGTACGGATTATGCTTGTTCCCTCTTTTTGAAAGCACCCCCTATCTGAGGACTGCCAACATTTCCGAACCCCCCTTTCGCGGGCTCTTCCTGCCTTGGAGACCCCCCTAAATTATGAAAAATGCTCAATGTACCCCCCTAAATTCGAAATAATTTCTCAGGAGTCCAAAGAGATGAGAGAAAAAAAGAAAAACACCCCCTTTTTAAAGAAATCTCCGGGTGAAAAGCTAATACACCCCTTTTTTTTACAATTCTCGGGCCGGACTTTGACGCACGAAAACTACCCCTTTAGCGGACATTTTGGTAACACGCATGGGGTGGGGGGGGGGCGGGTTTTTAGACAAACAAATTATGTGGCACAGTGGATGGATTTTCCCCATCCACTCTCATTGTGACTTTCAAAATTCCCTTTCTCTCTCTTTCTCCGTCTTTCGAAAAATCTTCTGCAAGTTTTGTTCTCTTGACTGAACAACCTGTTGCAATTCCTTTCTGTCTCACTTTCAGTCGTACTTGTTATTACCACTCATTTGCATGCACTCGCTATCAACTACGATCAACCATTCTATATTCACTCCATTACCCTCCACATTTCACTTGGATTCTCTTCACTTTTCCTTTTTGCAGCCTTTTTGCAGGAGCTTTGAACATTTTTAATGTAGAGACCAGAGAGACCGGAAAGTATGTTAATCATTTCATTCAAATGTTCCAACTTGAAAAAAGGAAAGTGAAACATTGTTTAATTTCATCTTGACATAAATGATTTCTTTTTTTAAAGACAATTTAATATTTAACACTGGAAATTTTGAATTGGCCGGGTTGCCTGCCACCCCCCCCCCCAAAAAAAAAACAACCCAGAAGTGGTACCAGGGTTTTAGTTAGGAGGCCCATGTCCTGTATAATTTTTATTTTAAAGAATAATTTCTCTTTTTTATTAATTTTACATTGGTATACTGTTAATTTCACTGGGAATTCCTTTCCCTTAACAATAAACACTGCGATTATACTTATATTATTACTTCTAGCACATAAATGGTATAATTCAAAACGTTTTCACTTTCTAAATCCTTCTAATATAAACATATGATAAATATAATATTGTTTACACTTTTGCAACCAGTTACATGGTCCATGTAGAAAAAGAACCAGGAAGAGGATTGCAAGCCCCCCCCCCCCCACCCCCCTGTTTTCTTAAGTTAGGAAGTATCAAAACATCATGATTCTATTAAAATTAGTAGTTTGGCAATGATGAAATGGCAGTCTGTCTATGTCTCTCTATATTTAATGCACTTAGAGGGTTGACTTTCAAACCTTCTTACATACAATACTTGAAGCAGCATTATACTGCAATAATGTAATAATCTACAAATCCTCTAAAATACAGAAGTCCATGGAGGTAAATGAATTTCAACATGTATAATTATAATTAAAATATCATTGATTAATTCAATCTTTGATATAGACTGGTAGATCTTTATCACTCAAATTTCAAGGAGAATCTTTCTGCCCAGTCCTCCTATAAGATGGTAGTTGACCCATCTCTACTGTCCTCTTTCATTATACGAGGGTGGCATCTTTAAGACGTAGTGCCATGTAGATGTCTCCTGCATTCATCAATAAAGTTGTAGCCTAGTTTTCAGAAGAGAGGGCTGTAGTGATACCCAAGTCTGTTGAATGGAAAAATGAAATAAGATACAGTGTTTAAAAAACAACAATGACTAATAACATACACCCTGATACCTGCTCTGACAAAATGACGAAGGACTGAAATTCACCTGGGGTTCTAGTGGGCAAACCTAAACTATTTTTCCTACAAGACTAGTTACTGACCACATCTTAGATTATTTCTGACGATAGGCTGCTGGAGCTTGGATCAGACAAGGTATGAAATAAGTAATACGTGTACAATTTACTTGTATCGTGAACTTGTGCTCATAATTGATTAATACTCGGTTAAGTATGGGACATAAAATGACCCAACAACTTGGACCAGTGAATGTGCTGGAAATAATGCTACTGAAGCATACGTAATGTAGACTTATATTTCATCTATATCGACATTTTATTTTAAATCTAAATCACAATTTTGATATTCAGCCAAGTATTCTTTTACAAGTACCGGACAATGAAAAATATCTTTGTCCGATCTATAACTTTCTGCATGATATGTGTTCTACAATAGTTTATTGGGGGTACCTACATTGTATATTAGCACACTTGCTCGTATGAAGTGTAGTAGGCCCACATCTCTAGATATGATTCTGTCAATATCTGTTCTTTGTTCCTCTCCTGGGTTTGTAACCAGCATGCCTTCATCATCCACTGTACAGAAGCATCATCTTACATAAGAGAAAACAATGTAGGTACTTCAATTAAAAAGTGATAATAATAGATACATATCAACCATAATACTTCCTATAAACAGACTTTCATTAATCTTATTTTGTGTTCTTCTTCATCTTCATTGCTCAATAAGTGAAAGGACCACTTACAACAACAAAAAGTAATGAGGGGTCCTGTGTATACCCTACATGTATGATCATGGAGTGCCTTGAATGTGCATTAGAAATTGTTCTTCTACACACAGGACCTCCTGTAAATAAGGACAAATTCCCTTTGTAAACAAAGAAAGGAAAGATATCAATATTTGTGTGCTAAGTGCAGAACTAGAATAAAACATACCCTCCACTTTATATGCTTGCATACACTTATATTAGTTCCATTTCCTTTTTAGCGAATTAATACGTGGTCGTTTAATATTTGTGTGCTAAATATCCTGAAACTTTTACCTGCATGGCACTTTCAGCTTCATCTTGCATAAGAAATGCTGTAATGTCTACTCATCAGTTAACTCCTTCCAGCTCTTCATCAGTTTCAATCTGTTGGAACAAAAAGAAAACAAATCAATATGACAATCAAGGCGTCCCTTTCTTCTTAATAAAATAAAAATAGATCTAGCATAAAAGCTATTTTTCATGTCATGGTTGGCCTTAATTTTTATATGGTGTGGAAATCAACATTCCAATTTATTATGGACCACAGTACAAATTAAAATTAAATGGAAGATTTAACTTGTGCTTCAAAAAATGCTTTATATGGCCTATACATATAAAGTAGTCTTAGATCTAAGTAGAATTGGTTTATTAAGACAAGAAGAAGTGGACTACATAAGTAAACATAATTGTGGACTAGGGGTCTTCTCTTACACAAACAAATAGATTTATCAACATGAACTGCACAATTTGGAGAAGAAAAAAAAATCTCTAATATATTAAAAGAATTAATAGGGGTCAGGTGCGTATGCATGGGTAAACCCCCCCCCCCCTTGAGCTTTTTTATGTGTATGTTTTTCTGGAACCCCCCCCCCCCTTTTTGAGTGTTGATTTTTTTTTAAATAAAATTAAAAAAAAAAATTCCTAATGGATGACCTAAAAAAAAGATGACTCCCCCCCCAAAAAAAAGTCCTCTCCCCCCCCCCCCCGATTATTCAGCGGCTGGCTGAGTCGTTGCGAAGTTTTTGGCCCGATTTCAAAATGTTAAACTCCCCCCCCCCCTTGAAAAAATCCTGCGTACGCCACTGATAGCTAGCCTTAGGGTCTAGACTCTAGTATAATGACAACTTGACAAGCACGCTGGATCTGGACCCACACAAAATCTAAATATTAAATAAACAAATCCTAGTGTTGATGTTTTTTTTAAATATATTAATAAGTTTCAGGTTTACATCTAAATGAATAGGATTTTGAGTTGTTTGATTATCAATGGTCACAGATAATTTTGGTCTAAATAAAGTTGACACGCACCGCGTATGCAACTGAGCGAACGGATGGCACCGATATTGATAAGTAGACCTAAAGCCATATCAGAGTCCACATCTACTAAAGATTTTAACAAGAATTAATCCACTTGGATTATCAAAAAAATCATGCTTCGTAGATTTTTTTAAGGTGTAACGTTAAATCTAGATTTAAATTAAATCGGTGATTGGTGAATTAGATTCATGATGACGATCAAATCTCAAATAAAACTTGATTAGAAAGTTTGATCTTGATGCAAATGAGCACCGAAATTCCCTGGGGTGGGCCTGCCGGAACCCCGGGGCCATAACTGGAGTACTAGGGTGAAATGACGGCAAACCGCAGTCAAACTACTTCATGACGATGAAAATCAAAGTGCAATTTCAAGAGCAATATTTTACTAGTCTTTTCCCAAAAAATCTGTTGAGAACTGTCTCCAAATGTAACGAAATTACCGTACATCACACGAAGACTATTGCAGCTTTTTCAAAATTGATTACTAAATTCACTTAATCTACTCATATTTCAATCAATTACTCACCCATTCTCAATGAACTAACTCTTCTCAGTTTGTGCGAGTGTATAATAGTAGCGTCGTGCATAAATCTGCATAATTAAAGTGACGCAATGAGGTCAAATATATTATCCGGTTTCTTAAACGATACTATCGATAAAATACATATTCATGAGGCTCATATCCAATCAAAAAGCCGCCTCGGTGGCTTATTTTGTCTTCAAATGATCCAAAAGAGGCGGAGCCTAATCCCATTCGTCTGCATGGTTTCCGTGCGTGCTGCTTTCCGTCTAGTAATTATATTTAAACGTCTTTGGTCCCACCCCCCCCCCCCCCCCCAGTCTTGAGTTGCATCAAACGAAAGAAGAGGATCTGAAGTTTACAAATATGTGTTATTTATCATTTTTAGAGTGATGAAGTTATGATAAAACATTAATAAGTCTTAGTTTCGTTTTTTTCCTGGGACGCACTGTATTGTTTTGAGTACCAAATAAAATATTACTTGAAAAAAAGAAAAAGTATATTTGTACCAGTCGTAATATAAAATGCTTCCTGGGAAGAGATTGGTAGTGACGTTAAAGATGTCAGCCTATATGCATGCCCGCCTTATTTATCGCGTCCTGTCTACTCGCGCATCTAGAGACACCTTGGTGTGGGAAGGGGGGGGGGCACAGAGTGCCTCCCACTTTCCAAGTTCTTCACGAGTGCTCCTTTTTACATAGGAAAATTGCCTCTTTAATTTGATAAAAAGCGCCCCTTTTACAAAGCAAAAGTGCCGCTTTCCCTTGTCTACCTCTGATGAGTGCCATTTTAATTTAGACACATGTCCATTTTCCATTCTCATAAATGCCCTTTTATTTCCAAGTAAGTGCTTCTTTTAACTTTTGAAAGTTCCCTCTTCACCTATGACAATTGCCCTATTCCAATTTAAGAGGTGCCCTTTTATTTGAAAGCATGTTTACGCATTGAAGTATGTAGCGTAGGTCCGACGGCTTTAATTCTTCTAAGAGGGACCATGGTAAATGGCACTAGCACTAGCACTAGCACATCGACTGAAGCATCCGGGTAAAACAAAACAAATCACTGCTCTGCCTGCACTGACCCATCGCGTGCTTAACAATAGACCTAACCTAACTGAAGAAGGTAGATCATACAGACAAAAGCCAAAGGCGGGGTCGCTCAATGTTAACTTGATATGGCTAGAGCGCCCATGTCTTCGCATGTGTACGCTCATGCGCGTTTTTGGTGTAAATCGAAGACTCGATGGTACACATCGGTATCCTATTACATTACATGTTCGAAAATACACTTGTTTCTAGGAATATAACATCCCTAAAAAGATCTGTAAATGTACTGCATAACCGAGGATCGACCTTTTCCAAGCAAATAGAGAACCTAAATAAACGTATCCCCTATAAAAGGGACCATCTGATGTTAAAAGTCTGGAATCGATGACATCCTCGTTTCGCGTGTGGTTGTCAAAATGAAGGTACAGCCATATGATTGTCTTCGTCACCCACCTATCCTCCCACACACGCACGTATCATGTATACATACACACACACATACTTGCACAACGATTACTCTCTAAAGATAAATGTTCCTTTTGCAGCCAATATCGAATTATGTAGAACTTTGCAGGAATTATGAATGTGTCATGTATGTCCTATCTGTTAAATTTAAGCATTAGCAGTTTCCTGGTATTCAAATTATGCAAGGAAACCCGTTTACCCAAGCTTCGCCGTCAGTCACTATTAAGTGACTGACTGACATCTTTTTTTTCGTTGGTATTAACAAACATAAAATGAGCTGTAACAGGTACATGATCGTTTGTCTACTTCAATAACCCACTACTTGTAATAGCCAAAATTAAAATGATTGAATCTGTGTGCAGCACAAAACGTACGGCCATCCGGTAAAAGGGTCTTAAAACCAGACTATTACTTAGGCGACTGTAATCACTTCAGTCGATTTGACAACTAATAGTCGTTTTTTCCCACTAACAGCCATTTTCAGGTCCTTTCGTTTTGAGGGAAGTTCTAAATCAGTTTTTTTCTTCAAATGCAGTTGGAAGCTAACATTTTTCGGGCCTGCAAATGGGACATAGTCTAGTACCTTTAACAATGATCTTGAACAAAAAATAAGGATAATTTTGATAACAATAATGTGATACTAATGATAATAAGTAAACGATAAACAATAACAAATGATGACGATGATGATGATGATGTTGATGATAATAAATATACTTCATGAATTACACATTGACTCAATTAAGTATGCAGCGGTCTTCCCTACTGGAATATTTATTTTAGTGTTTCGTGAACCTATGTAAACAAATATATCATATCAACAAGAATATATATAAAAACATGGAGCCTTGTTAAAATAATGAAAGACTTATAAGGGGTAACACTAGTACTGTATAATGAATTGCTTTGGAGGAAAATGAAGATATATAAAATAAAAAAAATATATATTACATGTTAAGAAAAAAAAATCTTCATTTTTTCAAATGGCAATGACACAAATGTGATGCCTGCTTTGTTTTAATACATCAGACGTACACTTTTTTCGTTTGTTCCCAACCAAAGTCATTTTGGCATCACTATTTTAGCGGAACGTTACAAAACAAGTGGTGTTTACAATGTTCATATACTAAGCCTATCCGTTTAATAATAAGCAGAAGAAAAAGTCCTAGCTACAAAATCCTTTAATTGCTTTATTTCCTGGTGGTGGTGATGGTGGTGGAGGAGAGGGAGAGGGAAGGGTGGGGGAAGGGGGTTATTTTGGTGCCTGGCAAAAATGTTTGAGGTAAAAGTGCCAAAGGTAAACATTCTTATTTTTATTTTCATAAAGGAAAAATTCAACGATACTGGTTGTATTGTTTTAGCGCGCTGGATTTACCACATATGATCACATCATGTTGTGTATTTAATACCTTTTTTCATATGCAGTGCTCATATATTTATACCAAAAAAAAATCCATTAAAAAGTGTACTCATCTAATATATATATACATAAAGAGAGAGAAAGAGAGAGAGAGAAAAGGGTGTTATACTTCCATTAACTAAGCATTTGAACATTAACTATAGAAAACTAGATTTGTACTATTCCAAACACTTGAAATTTGGCCACACTGAAAACATGACGTAGAAATCAGATCTTTAGATTATAGTTTATGGATCATGTGTTTCTATATATTTGGAGAAAATGAATATCAGTTACTTGATGAATAATATATGAATGATGATATAGAACGCTTTTTAGATTAATAATGCAGCCATTATACACTCACATATACAGTAAATTATATTCAATTATTTTATATATTTATATTTAAATTAATTTTTATTTCATTAGTTTTATGTTTCTAACAGAGACTTGCTGATGTGAGTTTAGCATGATTACATCAATTCAATCAGTCACCGTTAGCCTATTTAACAGAGAACCAATATTTCTATTATAAGTATTCAACTAATTCACTATATTCTTTTCATCCGAATTCCGTTGTCATATTCCTTCTTAATCCGTAGGTTATTTCTTGATGATCAATAATGGACTAGAAATTGATCCACACTGTTGTTCTGTAATGAAAAGAAATAGATGAAAAGAAAAATCAAAGTTTGAAAGAAATACATATGAAATTATATTAACGTGTACCAATCACCTAAAGGAAAACATTATGTACTGCTAGAACGTATAAAACCAACCTTGAAAAACAGAAAAGGGCATTCTATGGCATTCTGTGGGTTAATGAATAACAGAATTATTGAATATAAGAAGATAACAAAGGATGACATGCAAAAATGCTCACGGAACCAAAGTTGGACTTCAGTTTTGTGGTGCGAGCCGTATTTTAAGCGAGCGCGATGGTTGCCGTGAAAAGTCTACTCACAAAATGCTCTGATATTAATAGTGTATTTTTACTTGCAAAATCTCTTTACAGTAGTAATATATTTAAAGCTCATAATGTGTTGATATATTTTTATGACATGGGGGGGAGGGGGGGGGGGTAGTGAGCATTTTTTGTTTGGCCCTCGAAAATTTGAAAATTTGCACCCCCCCCCCCCAAAAAAAAAAAAAAAAAAAAACCCCCGCCGCCCCCCCCCCTCCCCTGGATCCGCCACTGTGTACATGTATGTCTAGGGAACTTCAGTATATTAAGACTGGAATTAGCTCATTTTCCTGAGACTTAATGTCAAAGTGGAGGTGTCGTAGTTTATTGTTCATTCAAATGATCCCAATCCAAGGGCCGAGGGAATTGATGCATATTTACTAATTTCTACCCAGGTACTAAATGGGTACCAGGCAGGATGTAACAATCACTGCCGTTGGATAAGCATTGTCCATTGCCAATACATTGATCTACATTTGCCACTCTCCACCAAGGTGATAAATGGGTACCCGGTAGGATGCGAAAGCTAATGTGCTTAGATAAGCAAGTGTGCGCCTGTAAAAATGACACCTGGCTGGAATGCTCCCCATGGAGTGGAGAATGTGCAATTGAAATTGAAATTTTGAGATTGAGATTGAGATTGAAAAGGTTTTATTGATTGCACTTCGCAGCCAGATGGCTGAATTATGAACAATTTACATTGGCAATGAATTATAATACATACAAATGTGGTTGACATTGTCACAAAGTATAATATACAGTATATAACAAAATTCATAACAAAGTTCATAACTAATATGACCAAGGCAATAACAGGCAAATTAATTCACGTTTAAAATATATTTTGTGAGGTGACACAAGAGTAGGTCAAAGGATGAGCAAGCAGGCCCTTTGCTCTTCAATACACGCTCTCATTCCTATACACGCTCCTATTCTCACTCCTGTACCTTGGACACTCTCATAAACACTCACATTTACACTCTTATACACACTCCCATTCACACTCCCATACACTAGCTAACGGTCTGCTCGCTCATCCCTGGACCTCTCTGTGTCAAGGAGTGTCGGGTATTTAAAAAAAATAAACAACAAAACAAGTAAGTTCCTTCCCGACTTTCGTAAATTGGGGATAAATAAGCAAATGAATTAAAAACTTGAACACCATTTGATCTGAATTGCCATGTCATGATTGCTACAAAACCTTATCACTATTCAATGTACATTTTAAAAAGATGTTACAAGTAATTATGGAAGCATAGAATTTAAAATTTAAAATGCGGAATGTAAAATGTAAAAATGTAAAAATGTATGCAGACAATGAGACACCGGACCATTCAACAGGTAGACAATTAAGATTCATTCATGCATTCAACAGGTCTATTAGGTATGGAATTGAGCTATTTCTATAGCGGTTCGTTTTACAATGAAATTGACGATACTTGGTCCTTCTTCGCAGTGAATAATCTACATTATTGTTAACAGGTAACCAATGTTTACAAAAGTGGGTTGTTGACAAGAGATGAAGCAAAATTAGTGCATAATTGTTTGCGTCTATCTGACAGGGTCTGCAAAGAACACACTTCAAGAGCTTTGTCATAATTAATATATTGATCACCTAGTATGGTCCTACATGCTCTTTTCTGGATTCGTTCCAAACTTAAGATATGACTTTGGGTGAGGTTTCCGTTAAAAACAGGTACTCCATAATCCAATATTGGGCGAATATATCCCTTGTAAATTGTTACTAGATCACAGAAAGGTAATCTGTATGTTTTGAGAATACGAAGCATGAAAAGTTTTTTATTAGCACGGCATAAAAGGTCTGAGATATGACTGTCCCATTTCAAATCGGACTGCACAGTATTCCTAAAATTTTTTGCTTTTTGTACACTGTTTAAGCACTCATCCCCAATAAACAAAGGTCTCTGATCAGCTATATTCTTAGAAAAAGAGATAAACATACAATGACATTTCGATGGATTAAGAGTCATGTTATTACGAAGAGACCATTGATAAAAATCAGATAAAGTATTTGGTAATTTAGATGGTTGTGATAATGTACGACTTTCAACTAATGTCAGATCGTCTACATACTTGAAGTATGGTACTTCTGAGTTAAAACAAGCATCATTTATCATTATTAGGAAATAATTGGTCCTAATTTTGTACCCTGTGCTACACCGGCATGAGACGTTGACCAGTCTGAAAATGACCAAGATATTTCACACGTTGTTGACGGTGTTCAATAAAATCTAAGATCCATGAAATAATACAAGGCCGAACATGAAGGTGGATTAACTTATTGGCAAGTATATTATGGTCTATACGATCAAAAGCTTTTGAAAAGTCTGTAAAGATAAGTGTAGATATGGACCGAGAATTTTCTGCATTTTTATAAATCTGGTGAAGCAAACGAATTAAGTAATGATTAGTTGACAGACCTTGACGGTTTCCGTATTGATTAATATCAATTTGAATTGAAATGTCTTCGAGTAACCATTTACATATATAAGACTCAGCTATTTTCGCAAAATAACTAGTTAGTGCTATAGGTCTTAAATTCTGAGGTATTACAGGCTTACATTTAGGAATTGGTGTGATCTCACATCGTTTCCACTGATATGGTACCACTGACAACTGGAAAGAAGTGTTTAAGATATCAGTAAGAGGTGTACAAAATTCCAGTGCGAACTCTCTAAGAATTCGCACTGGTAAATCCACTTATAACAGACTTTTGTTGGTTTAACGAACTCAATTGTTTAAAAACTTCATAAGGTCGTACAATCGGACATGTTTCCTGAGCTGGTAAGTAAGCAGGTAAATTATTCCATACTAAGACCTGGAAGATCGGATGCCACCGCTAAAAAATGCTCGTTTATATAATTAGCAATATGTTTGAATTTGTCGGGGTCATTCGGGTCAATATTTGGTACTACAATTGGAGTATGTTTCTTTTCAGTATTTGTTAAAATCCGAATCTGCTTATACCAAGCTGCTGGGCTGTCACTTTTTAAGTTGCGAACTCTGGTGTTATAATATGAAATCTTCTGTCGTTTTTATCAACCGTTTAACTTTGTTTCTAAGATGATGCCACAAACTTTTTGATTTGTTATCAAAAGCTTGCTGTCTTTGGCGGATAACATCTTTAACTTCAGCATTTATCCAAGGCTTATCTCTACAATGCAAACGAATCTCCTTAGTAGGAACATGTATATCCAACTGAGACTGAATTGTATCCAAAAACATTTTACATTTCATAGATGGGTCTTTTACACTGAACATCTCTTCCCAAGTATACTGAGTTAACCAACTACCAAATGACCTTTTTCCACTATCCGGAATAGGGCGAACATGCTTTTTCTTTACTCGGTTACTGCGATTTATCTTATCTTTGGGTAGCCAAAGTATGCAGTTGTGGTCACTCATACCAATAGGCGGCAATATTTCCACTTCTTTATACAATAAAGCAATAGTGGTTACAATCATGTCAAGAATATTAGACCCTCGAGTTGGTTGCGTTTTCGTTAGTTTTATCCAAATGGCAAAAACCCCTAAAAAAATAATGGTATCGTCCGTTATAACAGAAAGAGGACTATACCATTATTTTGTAGGGGGGATTTAGACGTTATTTTTTTGCTTAATGTTTCCGATTCTAGGGGGGTGTAAAAGTGGCGAAACCATGTTAAGAACTGCAAAAAAAGTGTATATAGGCGCTTTTTTGAGGCGTTTTCGTTAGTTTTTATCCAAATGGCAAAACACCCCTAAAAAAATAATGGTATCGTCCGTTATAACAGAAAGAGGACTATACCATTATTTTGTAGGGGGGATTTAGACGTTATTTTTTTTGCTTAATGTTTCCGATTCTAGGGGGTGTAAAAGTGGCGAAACCATGTTAAGAACTGCAAAAAAGTGTATATAGGCGCTTTTTTGAGGCGTTTTCGTTAGTTTTTATCCAAATGGCAAAACACCCCTAAAAAAATAATGGTATCGTCCGTTATAACAGAAAGAGGACTATACCATTATTTTGTAGGGGGGATTTAGACGTTATTTTTTTTGCTTAATGTTTCCGATTCTAGGGGGGTGTAAAAGTGGCGAAACCATGTTAAGAACTGCAAAAAAAGTGTATATAGGCGCTTTTTTGAGGCGTTTTCGTTAGTTTTTTATCCAATGGCAAAACACCCCTAAAAAAATAATGGTATCGTCCGTTATAACAGAAAGAGGACTATACCATTATTTTGTAGGGGGGATTTAGACGTTATTTTTTTTGCTTAATGTTTCCGATTCTAGGGGCGTGTGTAAAAGTGGCGAAACCATGTTAAGAACTGCAAAAAAGTGTATATAGGCGCTTTTTTGAGGCGTTTTCGTTAGTTTTTATCCAAATGGCAAAAACACCCTAAAAAATAATGGTATCGTCCGTTATAACAGAAAGAGGACTATACCATTATTTTGTAGGGGGGATTTAGACGTTTTTTTTTTGCTTAATGTTTCCGATTCTAGGGGGGTGTAAAAGTGGCGAAACCATGTTAAGAACTGCAAAAAAGTGTATATAGGCGCTTTTTTGAGGCGTTTTCGTTAGTTTTTATCCAAATGGCAAAACACCCCTAAAAAAATAATGGTATCGTCCGTTATAACAGAAAGAGGACTATACCATTATTTTGTAGGGGGGATTTAGACGTTATTTTTTTTTGCTTAATGTTTCCGATTCTAGGAGGGTGTAAAAGTGGCGAAACCATGTTAAGAACTGCAAAAAAGTGTATATAGGCGCTTTTTGGAGGCGTTTTCGTTAGTTTTTATCCAAATGGCAAAACACCCCTAAAAAAATAATGGTATCGTCCGTTATAACAGAAAGAGGACTATACCATTATTTTGTAGGGGGGATTTAGACGTTATTTTTTTTGCTTAATGTTTCCGATTCTAGGGGGTGTAAAAGTGGCGAAACCATGTTAAGAACTGCAAAAAAAGTGTATATAGGCGCTTTTTGAGGCGTTTTCGTTAGTTTTTATCCAAATGGCAAAACACCCCTAAAAAAATAATGGTATCGTCCGTTATAACAGAAAGAGGACTATACCATTATTTTGTAGGGGGGATTTAGACGTTATTTTTTTTGCTTAATGTTTCCGATTCTAGGGGGGTGTAAAAGTGGCGAAACCATGTTAAGAACTGCAAAAAAGTGTATATAGGCGCTTTTTTTGAGGCGTTTTCGTTAGTTTTTTATCCAAATGGCAAAACACCCCTAAAAAAATAATGGTATCGTCCGTTATAACAGAAAGAGGACTATACCATTATTTTGTAGGGGGGATTTAGACGTTATTTTTTTGCTTAATGTTTCCGATTCTAGGGGGGTGTAAAAGTGGCGAAACCATGCTAAGAACTGCAAAAAAGTGTATATAGGCGCTTTTTTGAGGCGTTTTCGCTATTTTTTATCCAAATGGCAAAAACCCCTAAACAAATAATGGTATCGTCCGTTATAACAGAAAGAGAGACTATACCATTATTTGTAGGGGGGATTTAGACGTTATTTTTTTTGCTTAATGTTTCCGATTCTAGGGGGGTGTTAAGTGGCGAAACCATGTTAAGAACTGCAAAAAAGTGTATATAGGCGCTTTTGAGATTGAGATTGAGATTAGAATGAAAAGTTTTATTGATTGCACTTCGCAGCCAGATGGCTGAATTATGAACAATTTACATTGGCAATGAATTATAATACATACAAATGTGGTTGACATTGTCACAAAGTATAATATACAGTATATAACAAAAATTCATAACAAAGTTCATAACTAATACGACCAAGGCAATAACAGGCAAATTAATTCACGTTTAAAATATATTTGTGAGGTGACACAAGAGTAGGTCAAAGGATGAGCAAGCAGGCCCTTTGCCCTTCAATACACGCTCTCATTCCCACACACGCTCCCATCCTCACTCCCGCACCCTGGACACTCTCATAAAAACTCACATTCACACTCTTATACACACTCCCATTCACACTCCCATATACACTAGCTAACGGTCTGCTCGCTCATCCCTGGACCTCTCGTGTCAAGGAGCGTCGGTATTTAAAAAAAACAACAACAACAAACAAGTAAGTTCCTTCCCGACTTTCGTAAATTGGGGAGAATAAGCAAATGAATTAAAAACTTGAACACCATTTGATCTGAATTGCCATGTCATGATTGCTACAAAACCTTATCACTATTCAATGTACATTTTAAAAAGATGTTACAAGTAATTATGGAAGCATAGAATTTAAAATTTAAAATGCGGAATGTAAAATGTAAAAATAAAAAATGTAAAAATGTATGCAGACAATGAGACACCGGACCATTCAACAGGTAGACAATTAAGATTCATTCATGCATTCAACAGGTCTATTAGGTATGGAATTGAGCTATTTCTATAGCGATTCGTTTTACAATGAAATTGACGATACTTGGTCCTTCTTCGCAGTGAATAATCTACATTATTGTTAACAGGTAACCAATGTTTACAAAGTGGGTTGTTGACAAGAGAGAAGCAAAATTAGTGCATAATTGCTTGCGTCTATCTGACAGGGTCTGCAAAGAACACACTTCAAGAGCTTTGTCATAATTAATATATTGATCACCTAGTATGGTCCTACATGCTCTTTTCTGGATCGTTCCAAACTTAAGATATGACTTTGGGTGAGGTTTCCGTTAAAAACAGGTACTCCATAATCCAATATTGGGCGAATATATCCCTTGTAAATTGTTACTAGATCACAGAAAGGCAATCTGTATGTTTTGAGAATACGAAGCATGAAAAGTTTTTTATTAGCACGGCATAAAAGGTCTGAGATATGACTGTCCCATTTCAAATCGGACTGCACAGTTATTCCTAAAATTTTTGCTTTTTGTACACTGTTTAAGCACTCATCCCAATAAACAAAGGTCTCTGATCAGCTATATTCTTAGAAAAAGAGATAAACATACAATGACATTTCGATGGATTAAGAGTCATGTTATTACGAAGAGACCATTGATAAAAATCAGATAAAGTATTTGGTAATTTAGATGGTTGTGATAATGTACGACTTTCAACTAATGTCAGATCGTCTACATACTTGAAGTATGGTACTTCTGAGTTTAAAACAAGCATCATTTATCATTATTAGGAAAATAATTGGTCCTAATTTTGTACCCTGTGCTACACCGGCATGAGACGTTGACCAGTCTGAAAATGACCAAGATATTTCACACGTTGTTGACGGTGTTCAATAAAATCTAAGATCCATGAAATAATACAAGGCCGAACATGAAGGTGGATTAACTTATTGGCAAGTATATTATGGTCTATACGATCAAAAGCTTTTGAAAAGTCTGTAAAGATAAGTGTAGATATGGACCGAGAATTTTCTGCATTTTTATAAATCTGGTGAAGCAAACGAATTAAGTAATGATTAGTTGACAGACCTTGACGGTTTCCGTATTGATTAATATCAATTTGAATTGAAATGTCTTCGAGTAACCATTTACATATATAAGACTCAGCTATTTTCGCAAAATAACTAGTTAGTGCTATAGGTCTTAAATTCTGAGGTATTACAGGCTTATATTTAGGAATTGGTGTGATCTCACATCGTTTCCACTGATATGGTACCACTGACAACTGGAAAGAAGTGTTTAAGATATCAGTAAGAGGTGTACAAAATTCCAGTGCGAACTCTCTAAGAATTCGCACTGGTAAATCTCCACTTATAACAGACTTTTGTTGGTTTAACGAACTCAATTGTTTAAAAACTTCATAAGGTCGTACAATCGGACATGTTTCCTGAGCTGGTAAGTAAGCAGGTAAATTATTCCTACTAAGACCTGGAAGATCGGATGCCACCGCTAAAAATGCTCGTTTATATAATTAGCAATATGTTTGAATTTGTCGGGGTCATTCGGGTCAATATTTGGTACTACAATTGGAGTATGTTTCTTTTCAGTATTTGTTAAAATCCGAATCTGCTTATACCAAGCTGCTGGGCTGTCACTTTTTAAGTTGCGAACTCTGGTGTTATATATGAAATCTTCTGTCGTTTTATCAACCGTTTAACTTTGTTTCTAAGATGATGCCACAAACTTTTTGATTTGTTATTAAAAGCTTGCTGTCTTTGGCGGATAACATCTTTAACTTCAGCATTTATCCAAGGCTTATCTCTACAATGCAAACGAATCTCCTTAGTAGGAACATGTATATCCAACTGAGACTGAATGTATCCAAAAACATTTTACATTTCATAGATGGGTCTTTTACACTGAACATCTCTTCCCAAGTATACTGAGTTAACCAACTACCAAATGACCTTTTTCCACTATCCGGAATAGGGCGAACAAGCTTTTCTTTACTCGGTTACTGCGATTTATCTTATCTTTGGGTAGCCAAAGTATGCAGTTGTGGTCACTCATACCAATAGGCGGCAATATTTCCACTTCTTATACAATAAAGCAATAGTGGTTACAATCATGTCAAGAATATTAGACCCTCGAGTTGGTTGCGTTTTCGTTAGTTTTTATCCAAATGGCAAAACACCCCTAAAAAATAATGGTATCGTCCGTTATAACAGAAAGAGGACTATACCATTATTTTGTAGGGGGGATTTAGACGTTATTTTTTTTGCTTAATGTTTCCGATTCTAGGGGGGTGTAAAAGTGGCGAAACCATGTTAAGAACTGCAAAAAAGTGTATATAGGCGCTTTTTGAGGCGTTTTCGTTAGTTTTTATCCAAATGGCAAAACACCCCTAAAAAAATAATGGTATCGTCCGTTATAACAGAAAGAGGACTATACCATTATTTTGTAGGGGGGATTTAGACGTTATTTTTTTTGCTTAATGTTTCCGATTCTAGGGGGGTGTAAAAGTGGCGAAACCATGTTAAGAACTGCAAAAAAGTGTATATAGGCGCTTTTTTGAGGCGTTTTCGTTAGTTTTATCCAAATGGCAAAACACCCCTAAAAAAATAATGGTATCGTCCGTTATAACAGAAAGAGGACTATACCATTATTTTGTAGGGGGGATTTAGACGTATTTTTTTTGCTTAATGTTTCCGATTCTAGGGGGGTGTAAAAGTGGCGAAACCATGTTAAGAACTGCAAAAAAGTGTATATAGGCGCTTTTTTGAGGCGTTTTCGTTAGTTTTTATCCAAATGGCAAAACACCCCTAAAAAAATAATGGTATCGTCCGTTATAACAGAAAGAGGACTATACCATTATTTTGTAGGGGGGATTTAGACGTTATTTTTTTTGCTTAATGTTTCCGATTCTAGGGGGGTGTAAAAGTGGCGAAACCATGTTAAGAACTGCAAAAAAGTGTATATAGGCGCTTTTTTGAGGCGTTTTCGTTAGTTTTTATCCAAATGGCAAAACACCCCTAAAAAAATAATGGTATCGTCCGTTATAACAGAAAGAGGACTATACCATTATTTTGTAGGGGGGATTTAGACGTTATTTTTTTTGCTTAATGTTTCCGATTCTAGGGGGGTGTAAAAGTGGCGAAACCATGTTAAGAACTGCAAAAAAGTGTATATAGGCGCTTTTTGAGGCGTTTTCGTTAGTTTTATCCAAATGGCAAAACACCCCTAAAAAAATAATGGTATCGTCCGTTATAACAGAAAGAGGACTATACCATTATTTGTAGGGGGATTTAGACGTTATTTTTTTTGCTTAATGTTTCCGATTCTAGGGGGGTGTAAAAGTGGCGAAACCATGTTAAGAACTGCAAAAAAGTGTATATAGGCGCTTTTTTGAGGCGTTTTCGTTAGTTTTTATCCAAATGGCAAAACACCCCTAAAAAAATAATGGTATCGTCCGTTATAACAGAAAGAGGACTATACCATTATTTTGTAGGGGGGATTTAGACGTTATTTTTTTTGCTTAATGTTTCCGATTCTAGGGGGGTGTAAAAGTGGCGAAACCATGTTAAGAACTGCAAAAAAGTGTATATAGGCGCTTTTTTGAGGCGTTTTCGTTAGTTTTTATCCAAATGGCAAAACACCCCTAAAAAAATAATGGTATCGTCCGTTATAACAGAAAGAGGACTATACCATTATTTTGTAGGGGGGATTTAGACGTTATTTTTTTTGCTTAATGTTTCCGATTCTAGGGGGGTGTAAAAGTGGCGAAACCATGTTAAGAACTGCAAAAAAGTGTATATAGGCGCTTTTTTGAGGCGTTTCGTTAGTTTTTATCCAAATGGCAAAACACCCCTAAAAAAATAATGGTATCGTCCGTTATAACAGAAAGAGGACTATACCATTATTTTGTAGGGGGGATTTAGACGTTATTTTTTTTGCTTAATGTTTCCGATTCTAGGGGGGTGTAAAAGTGGCGAAACCATGTTAAGAACTGCAAAAAAGTGTATATAGGCGCTTTTTTGAGGCGTTTTCGTTAGTTTTTATCCAAATGGCAAAACACCCCTAAAAAAATAATGGTATCGTCCGTTATAACAGAAAGAGGACTATACCATTATTTTGTAGGGGGGATTTAGACGTTATTTTTTTTGCTTAATGTTTCCGATTCTAGGGGGGTGTAAAAGTGGCGAAACCATGTTAAGAACTGCAAAAAAGTGTATATAGGCGCTTTTTTGAGGCGTTTTCGTTAGTTTTTATCCAAATGGCAAAACACCCCTAAAAAAATAATGGTATCGTCCGTTATAACAGAAAGAGGACTATACCATTATTTTGTAGGGGGGATTTAGACGTTATTTTTTTGCTTAATGTTTCCGATTCTAGGGGGGTGTAAAAGTGGCGAAACCATGTTAAGAACTGCAAAAAAGTGTATATAGGCGCTTTTTTGAGGCGTTTTCGTTAGTTTTTATCCAAATGGCAAAACACCCCTAAAAAAATAATGGTATCGTCCGTTATAACAGAAAGAGGACTATACCATTATTTTGTAGGGGGGATTTAGACGTTATTTTTTTTGCTTAATGTTTCCGATTCTAGGGGGGTGTAAAAGTGGCGAAACCATGTTAAGAACTGCAAAAAAGTGTATATAGGCGCTTTTTTGAGGCGTTTTCGTTAGTTTTTATCCAAATGGCAAAACACCCCTAAAAAAATAATGGTATCGTCCGTTATAACAGAAAGAGGACTATACCATTATTTTGTAGGGGGGATTTAGACGTTATTTTTTTTGCTTAATGTTTCCGATTCTAGGGGGGTGTAAAAGTGGCGAAACCATGTTAAGAACTGCAAAAAAGTGTATATAGGCGCTTTTTTGAGGCGTTTTCGTTAGTTTTTATCCAAATGGCAAAACACCCCTAAAAAATAATGGTATCGTCCGTTATAAACAGAAAGAGGACTATACCATTATTTTGTAGGGGGGATTTAGACGTTATTTTTTTTGCTTAATGTTTCCGATTCTAGGGGGTGTAAAAGTGGGCGACGAAACCATGTTAAGAACTGCAAAAAAGTGTATATAGGCGCTTTTTTGAGGCGTTTTCGTTAGTTTTTATCCAAATGGCAAAACACCCCTAAAAAAATAATGGTATCGTCCGTTATAACAGAAAGAGGACTATACCATTATTTTGTAGGGGGGATTTAGACGTTATTTTTTTTGCTTAATGTTTCCGATCTAGGGGGGTGTAAAAGTGGCGAAACCATGTTAAGAACTGCAAAAAAGTGTATATAGGCGCTTTTTTGAGGCGTTTTCGTTAGTTTTATCCAAATGGCAAAACACCCCTAAAAAAATAATGGTATCGTCCGTTATAACAGAAAGAGGACTATACCATTATTTTGTAGGGGGGATTTAGACGTTATTTTTTTTTTGCTTAATGTTTCCGATTCTAGGGGGGTGTAAAAGTGGCGAAACCATGTTAAGAACTGCAAAAAAGTGTATATAGGCGCTTTTTTGAGGCGTTTTCGTTAGTTTTTATCCAAATGGCAAAACACCCCTAAAAAAATAATGGTATCGTCCGTTATAACAGAAAGAGGACTATACCATTATTTTGTAGGGGGGATTTAGACGTTATTTTTTTTGCTTAATGTTTCCGATTCTAGGGGGGTGTAAAAGTGGCGAAACCATGTTAAGAACTGCAAAAAAGTGTATATAGGCGCTTTTTGAGGCGTTTTCGTTAGTTTTTATCCAAATGGCAAAACACCCTAAAAAAATAATGGTATCGTCCGTTATAACAGAAAGAGGACTATACCATTATTTTGTAGGGGGGATTTAGACGTTATTTTTTTTGCTTAATGTTTCCGATTCTAGGGGGGTGTAAAAGTGGCGAAACCATGTTAAGAACTGCAAAAAAGTGTATATAGGCGCTTTTTGAGGCGTTTTCGTTAGTTTTTATCCAAATGGCAAAACACCCCTAAAAAAATAATGGTATCGTCCGTTATAACAGAAAGAGGACTATACCATTATTTTGTAGGGGGGATTTAGACGTTATTTTTTTGCTTAATGTTTCCGATTCTAGGGGGGTGTAAAAGTGGCGAAACCATGTTAAGAACTGCAAAAAAGTGTATATAGGCGCTTTTTTGAGGCGTTTTCGTTAGTTTTTATCCAAATGGCAAAACACCCCTAAAAAAATAATGGTATCGTCCGTTATAACAGAAAGAGGACTATACCATTATTTTGTAGGGGGGATTTAGACGTTATTTTTTTTGCTTAATGTTTCCGATTCTAGGGGGGTGTAAAAGTGGCGAAACCATGTTAAGAACTGCAAAAAAGTGTATATAGGCGCTTTTTGAGGGCGTTTTCGTTAGTTTTTATCCAAATGGCAAAACACCCCTAAAAAAATAATGGTATCGTCCGTTATAACAGAAAGAGGACTATACCATTATTTTGTAGGGGGGATTTAGACGTTATTTTTTTTGCTTAATGTTTCCGATTCTAGGGGGGTGTAAAAGTGGCGAAACCATGTTAAGAACTGCAAAAAAGTGTATATAGGCGCTTTTTTGAGGCGTTTTCGTTAGTTTTTATCCAAATGGCAAAACACCCCTAAAAAAATAATGGTATCGTCCGTTATAACAGAAAGAGGACTATACCATTATTTTGTAGGGGGGATTTAGACGTTATTTTTTTTGCTTAATGTTTCCGATTCTAGGGGGGTGTAAAAGTGGCGAAACCATGTAAGAACTGCAAAAAAGTGTATATAGGCGCTTTTTGAGGCGTTTTCGTTAGTTTTTATCCAAATGGCAAAACACCCCTAAAAAAATAATGGTATCGTCCGTTATAACAGAAAGAGGACTATACCATTATTTTGTAGGGGGGATTTAGACGTTATTTTTTTTGCTTAATGTTTCCGATTCTAGGGGGGTGTAAAAGTGGCGAAACCATGTTAAGAACTGCAAAAAAAGTGTATATAGGCGCTTTTTTGAGGCGTTTTCGTTAGTTTTTATCCAAATGGCAAAACACCCCTAAAAAAATAATGGTATCGTCCGTTATAACAGAAAGAGGACTATACATTATTTTGTAGGGGGGATTTAGACGTTATTTTTTTTGCTTAATGTTCCGATTCTAGGGGGGTGTAAAAGTGGCGAAACCATGTTAAGAACTGCAAAAAAGTGTATATAGGCGCTTTTTTGAGGCGTTTTCGTTAGTTTTTATCCAAATGGCAAAACACCCCTAAAAAAATAATGGTATCGTCCGTTATAACAGAAAGAGGACTATACCATTATTTTGTAGGGGGGATTTAGACGTTATTTTTTTTGCTTAATGTTTCCGATTCTAGGGGGGTGTAAAAGTGGCGAAACCATGTTAAGAACTGCAAAAAAGTGTATATAGGCGCTTTTTTGAGGCGTTTTCGTTAGTTTTTATCCAAATGGCAAAACACCCTAAAAAAATAATGGTATCGTCCGTTATAACAGAAAGAGGACTATACCATTATTTTGTAGGGGGGATTTAGACGTTATTTTTTTTGCTTAATGTTTCCGATTCTAGGGGGTGTAAAAAGTGGCGAAACCATGTTAAGAACTGCAAAAAAAGTGTATATAGGCGCTTTTTTGAGGCGTTTTCGTTAGTTTTTATCCAAATGGCAAAACACCCCTAAAAAAAATAATGGTATCGTCCGTTATAACAGAAAGAGGACTATACCATTATTTGTAGGGGGGATTTAGACGTTATTTTTTTTGCTTAATGTTTCCGATTCTAGGGGGGTGTAAAAAGTGGCGCGAAACCATGTTAAGAACTGCAAAAAAGTGTATATAGGCGTTTTTTTGAGGCGTTTTCGTTAGTTTTATCCAAATGGCAAAACACCCTAAAAAAATAATGGTATCGTCCGTTATAACAGAAAGAGGACTATACCATTATTTTGTAGGGGGGTTTAGACGTTTTTTTTTGCTTAATGTTTCCGATTCTAGGGGGTGTAAAAGTGGCGAAACCATGTTAAGAACTGCAAAAAAGTGTATATAGGCGCTTTTTTGAGGCGTTTCGTTAGTTAGTTTTTATCCAAATGGCAAAACACCCCTAAAAAAATAATGGTATCGTCCGTTATAACAGAAAGAGGACTATACCAATTTTTTGTAGGGGGGATTTAGACGTTATTTTTTTGCTTAATGTTTCCGATTCTAGGGGGGTGTAAAAGTGGCGAAACCATGTTAAGAACTGCAAAAAAAGTGTATATAGGCGCTTTTTTGAGGCGTTTTCGTTAGTTTTTATCCAAATGGCAAAACACCCCTAAAAAAATAATGGTATCGTCCGTTATAACAGAAAGAGGACTATACCATTATTTTGTAGGGGGGATTTAGACGTTATTTTTTTTGCTTAATGTTTCCGATTCTAGGGGGGTGTAAAAGTGGCGAAACCATGTTAAGAACTGCAAAAAAGTGTATATAGGCGCTTTTTTGAGGGCGTTTTCGTTAGTATTTTATCCAAATGGCAAACACCCCTAAAAAAATAATGGTATCGTCCGTTATAAACAGAAAGAGGACTATACCATTATTTTGTAGGGGGGATTTAGACGTTATTTTTTTGCTTAATGTTTCCGATTCTAGGGGGGTGTAAAAGTGGCGAAACCATGTTAAGAACTGACAAAAAAAGTGTATATGGCGCTTTTTGAGGCGTTTTCGTTAGTTTTTATCCAAATGGCAAAACACCCCTAAAAAAATAATGGTATCGTCCGTTATAACAGAAAGAGGACTATACCATTATTTGTAGGGGGGATTTAGACGTTATTTTTTTTGCTTAATGTTTCCGATTCTAGGGGGGTGTAAAAGTGGCGAAACCATGTTAAGAACTGCAAAAAAGTGTATATAGGCGCTTTTTGAGGCGTTTTCGTTAGTTTTTATCCAAATGGCCAAAACACCCCTAAAAAAATAATGGTATCGTCCGTTATAACAGAAAAGAGGACTATACCATATTTTGTAGGGGGATTTAGACGTTATTTTTTTTGGCTTAATGTTTCCGATTCTAGGAGGGTGTAAAAGTGGCGAAAACCATGTTAAGAAACTGCAAAAAAGTGTATATAGGCGCTTTTTGAGGCGTTTTCGTTAGTTTTATCCAAATGGCAAAACACCTAAAAAAATAATGGTATCGTCCGTTATAACAGAAAGAGGACTATACCATTATTTTGTAGGGGGGATTTAGACGTTATTTTTTTTGCTTAATGTTTCCGATTCTAGGGGGGTGTGTAAAAGTGGCGAAACCATGTTAAGAACTGCAAAAAAGTGTATATAGGCGCTTTTTTGAGGCGTTTTCGTTAGTTTTTATCCAAATGGCACAAAACACCCATAAACAAATAATGGTATCGTCCGTTATAACAGAAAGAGGACTATACCATTATTTGTAGGGGGGATTTAGACGTTATTTTTTTTTGCTTAATGTTTCCGATTTCTAGGGGGGTGTGTAAAAGTGTGGCGAAACCATGTTAAGAACTGCAAAAAAAGTGTATATAGGCGCTTTTTTGAGGCGTTTTCGTTAGTTTTTATCCAATGGCAAAACACCCCTAAAAAAAATAATGGTATCGTCCGTTATAACAGAAAGAGGACTATACCATTATTTGTAGGGGGGATTAGACGTTATTTTGCTTAATGTTTCGATTCTAGGGGGGTGTAAAAAGGGCGAAACCATGTTAAGAACTGCAAAAAAGGTGTATATAGGCGCTTTTTTGAGGCGTTTTCGTTAGTTTTTATCCAAATGGCAAAACACCCCTAAAAAAATAATGGTATCGTCCGTTATAACAGAAAGAGGACTATACCATTATTTTGTAGGGGGGATTTAGACGTTATTTTTTTGCTTAATGTTCCGATTCTAGGGGGGTGTAAAAGTGGCGAAACCATGTTAAGAACTGCAAAAAAAGTGTATATAGGCGCTTTTTTGAGGCGTTTTCGTTAGTTTTTATCCAAATGGCAAAACACCCCTAAAAAAATAAGGGTATCGTCGTTATAACAGAAAGAGGACTATACCATATTTGTAGGGGGGATTTTAGACGTTATTTTTTTGCTAATGTTTCCGATTCTAGGGGGGTGTAAAAGTGGCGAAACCATGTTAAGAACTGCAAA